>NW_024355008.1:8772712-8979629 GCF_902729225.1 Pteropus medius
GTGAATCATGGGGAGGGAAGGGGAGTCAGGAGAGAGGGAGGGGGGGCCTTCGGGCTGTGAGTCTCCAGTTAGAGGGCTCGGCCGGCGCTGAACTGGCTAGAGCGGTGCGTGGTGCACCTCTCGCTTTGCAGCAGCACTGGGCGTGGCGCGCGGCCTGCGCCGGCCCCACACATTGACCAGGCACTGCGCCTGTCGTAGCAGACGTGCGGGTGCCGCTGACCCAGGCGCAGGCGCAGACGTACTGCGTCCTAGCCTAAGTTACCCACATCTTCTCGTACTCGAGGCTCCACGTGAGTTTTTTGCGCATGTCTAGCCGCCGCTTCAGGTTTTCCATGTACGAAATGTGATGTTGCCGCTTGCCTGGACTCGGCGCGTGGCCTAGGGGAGTTGGGCGCCCACGTGTCTCAGGTACAAGTAAACCAGGGGTCTGTCCAGCTTCTCTTGAGTCTCCAGGTGCCTTTTTGATGGAGGATCCTTGATGAAATTTATATATATAAATTTCCCCTCAGTATACCTCTCCTAAATGAGGCACTGTGGGGACCATTTCCTAGAGAGGAGTGAAAGTGTAGCTAGTACATCCAACTGGCTTGAAATTGTAGTTTCAGTGAGTGGAATGTAACAATATATGCCTTTAATAATTAGCCAAATTAGACACATTCACTTAACGACTTAGTATATTTACCACTCTTAAATTGATGTTCTAATGTTCTATGAAATTTATATAAGTTTAAGGCTAAAAATAATGAGTCATAAAAGTTATCTTTAACACAGAATATAGCTAATATGTTTAAAATTAATATCAAGATTCTTATGATTGTAATAAAAAATAACTAGTTTGTTACTGACAATTTTAAGGCTAGTTGTTTGTAATGAGATGCAGCTTTTATAGTAATAGATTAATTCTTAAACACACCTTTTCCACTTAGGGTATGAAATGTAAATACCAGACATAGACCTAGAGTGTATTAATATCTTTCCCCATGAAAGAAAATGTATCTGAATTACTGACAGTTACATAGAATTCCCTTGATTATTTTGAGATTTTTTTTCCATTAATAAATTCTTTGATTTTCCTTAGAGAAAGCCATGTTTTGAAAGCTACAGTGGAATGGCTTGATCTCTGATAACCAGGTGTACAAGATGTGCTCTTCACGGCACAATTCAGGTATGCAAGATTGTGTGTGTATATGTGTATGTGTATGTGTATGTACATTTATAATTCTTTTTTTAAATTTCTTTTAATTCTTAATTCTATTAATAAATTTTTATAATTCTATTTATAATTCTTATTTATTTTATATTGTGATTCGATATCTATTTTTAGTCTGCCATTCTGGCAGGGTGGAAGAAATATAATCCCAGTCAATTAAAGAATCTCCTCTGCTCCTTAGCAGGGTGGACTTGTCATGTCATTTATCCTCGTAAATACCTGCTTGATGTCCATCTTCCTATCTAGTCCTCAGTTCACTCAGGTCATCTCTGGCACATCTCTCTTTCTTGTCTTAGTGGCCCCTTCAGTGGTCTGTAAGGTACTCTAGGATCCCACACTGTATTGGGGCACTAAAGTCACCATAGTGCTGAGACTCATATGCCTACATTCTCTGTGTATCTATTTCTCACTGAGATCTTGGTGACTCTTCAGAGATTTGTATAGAAACATGACACAGGGGCAGAAATCTGGGCTCCATGCTACCCTCCCTCACCTATTCAAACTTCCTCTCTGAGGCCTACACTTCTCATCACGTTCCCTCCAACTCTTTTCTTTCTTTTATCGAAGAACCTTTTCTGTCTAGGGGCAAGAGTCACAATTCTCTGTCTAATATTGTTTCTTTGACTTTTGAGATTAGGAATCCTCTCAGTTACTAGATCACCTCAGAGCCTTAGGCTTTGGAAAGCAGAGCTGGGGAGAGACTTTTTTTTTCCTTAGCTCTGCCATATTTCTTACACAATGTAGCAGTTCCACTTAGTCATTGTGGAGGATGGAACTGTGGCTGGAGGTGCAGGGATTGGTGGATGGGAAGCAAAACAGAAAAAAAAAACAAACATGACTTAATATTTTAAATATATTATCCTACTCAACATACCAATGAGATGAAGATCCTGGATTTGAGACTGACTTGACCTTGTTAATGTCTCACATTCTATAGGCTGTAGCAGCACAAGAGTCACCTCTACACCATTAGTGATTCTATCACAAAGATTAATAAAACTTGTTTATTTTCTGTCACCTCCTGTGTAACATATGCACTATGTGTGCAGAAACTTTGTTTTGTCCTTGACTTTATTTCCAGCACATGGAACCACGATAGCAAACAGAGGCACTTGATAAATAGTTTTGAATGAATGAATGAGTTATACCATTGACCTCAGAGGATGGTTTATTGCTATTTCTTCAATTAATTTGATAAATCTTATTCATGGCTTATACTATGAATTTGAAATCACCTACTTCCTCTTGTTTAAACATAGAGTATTTTTGTGCTGCTTCCGGAAATAGCCAATTAGCATATATTTCTTAACAGAAAAAAAGTAAGAGAAAAACAATGCTGCCATTACCTCAACTTCGTTTCTTATTAGATCATTTTATGCAGACAAAACAGTGTATTTGTCAAACATATTTAGCGCTCAAATCAATCATAATCAAATTGGGTAGAAATTACTAAGGCCACCAATTACTTTTTCAGGTGTTTATTGTGTACCTATTCTATATCTAGCATAAAGTTTGGCATTTGGGGAGATAGGAAATACTTTATTTACATAAAGCTTTATTTTTCTTTAAGATCAACAACAGTGTCATTTATGTCTTACATATGACATGCTCTGTGTGATGGCTTTTTAATGTCAACTTGACTGAACTACAGTCCCCAGAATTCTCTCTTTCATATGTGTCTGGTTAGGGCAGATTGCAAAAGATATCCCCTCATGAGAATAGGAAGGCAGTGGTCATTTTGCAGCATACATATAACTTCTTCCTGTCATTGAGACTCTAATCTAGATGCTACTGTGAGGGGATTTTGCAGATGTGATTAAGGTTCCTAATCAGTAGGCTAAATTAATAAAAAGGAAGAATACCCTGTGTGGGCCTAACAATCAATTGGAAAGGCTTTAAAAGAGGACTTAGGATTTTCCTAAAGTCAGGACTGCATACAGCTTCTGGCTTTGATTGCTCTTCTTTTCTTTTGGATCTTCCTTCTTGACCATCACCTGTGAAAAGAAAGCCTCAGCTTGTGCCTTTGGGGTTCCAGCCTGCTTTTCATCTTTTCTTCCTGACTGCCCGTGTTATGGACTTTGGACTTTTGTCCAGCCCCAACAATTGTACTAGCCATTCCCTTGTAATAAATGTATCTCCTCCTGGTTCCACCTCTCTGATTGAACCCCGAGGAATACACTGTAAATATTTCTTGACAAAACACAGTTCTTTCCTCAAAGGGCTCATAAGACAACTGATCCCAGAAGATGAAAACATAGATAATAGTTCAGGATCATCTTTAGTTATAAACTAAAATGTGTGATACAAAACAAACAAACAAACAAAAAAACCCCAAAAAACAAAAATCATAAGATGGCAGGATAGTAAGAGACCAGTATGGCCAAGCATTAATGAGAAAAATTTCACCAATAAAATTGAATTTGAATTTATTCATGAAGGATGGATAAAAATTAAAAGGTCAGGGAAATGTGAGAAAGCCATCCTGTTTAGTGCACAGTATTAGCAGAGTTATTGAGGTTGAATTAGCATGTTAAGTCTAGAACATAGTAAATTGGTTTTGCTTTATACCAACACCTCACTTAAACTTTCACCTTAGTTGTCCTTCTATAAGCATTTAGAAAGTCTAATAATGTCTTTAAATTATTGTGAATTATTACCAAGAAATTGTATTCAATCTTAATATTTTTAGTTAAATAACGATGTTAATTTTTACAGTAACTTTTCAGAGTAAGGTCAAGAATCTTGGATATAATGTGTTTTATTTTTTGTTAAAAAAAAAAAAAAGGCTCAGGGACAAAGTAACAAAACCAGAGCTCTCGCTCCATGCCCCTGCCAAATAGTTGTTAGCTAATGGCAGCCCTTCACATTCACCAGGGAATGGAGAATGAGCCAGCACACTTACTGAAAGGGTCAGGAGAGGCAAAGATGGCAGGTGTGTGTGGGTTGGTATGTGTGTACATGGGAGGGGTGCTGGCAGAGAAGGAGCAGCTACTAATATTTGGGGAAAGGTAATTCCAGAAGATAAGACTTTATTCTGATAAAAGCCCTGGAGGTTTTGGGGTTGCTGTACTAGATCAAGGAAAATTAGCTTTGTTTACTAAGAATACATTTGGAGAATCACTGAGGACATATACTCTTGTAAATACATTTTTCATTCTGGTTTGTGAGCAGTAAACAATTCTAATATGTATTCTTTAGGGGGAAATGGAATAAAAGGGCCCCAAATTTTCCAATAATTTCTTAATTTTAGGAAGCAAGCACCATGCTGGCAGTTCTAGGAGAATAATAACTAGTTTGTGTATAGTAGTTTGAAGCTTACAAAGCACTGGCATATATGCCACATAATTTCCTTCCAGGGTCAGTAGAACTTCTTGGCAGCTCACAGTAACACTATGTTACAGGCTTAGATTATATTTTACACATACAGTATAAGGTGTTCATCATTTCCAATTAGAATGTCTTTTTTTCTGGAATAGTTTACTGGCTGTTAAAACCCTGAAGTACTTCTGTGTCAATTCATAAATAGTTTCATTCTCTAATCTACTGAGTTTCCCCTACCTTCCATAACCCTAAATTATTCTCGTGGAGCCTTGAAGTCTCCACCATCCATCAATGAAAGGGTTAGTATCTTACTCAGCAGGGAGCCTCCAGGACCCAGTTCTAAGCATTCCTGGTTTCTTCTCTGATTGGCTGGTGCCCAGGTCATGCTGATTATAAAATATCTTAAGTCACATTCTCTAGTGACTGATTTTACATCTATTATCCATCTTTCAAAACTGTTGAAATCTGTCATCTCTGATGTCTTTATTTCTAGTTTCATTTATTTTTGGTATTTATGCCTTAAAAATCCCAATACTTTGATTTCAGTAGAGTGTCAGGAGGGAGAAGAGATAAATGCATTAGTAGATATGCTTTATTTAACCATAGGTTTGATTAATAATGTTGAAGTTTCCTGAAAACATCCACCGGCATAGGGTTTGTATAAAAGCACACTGTGAAAGCTTGTTAATAAGTTCTATATGAAAAGAGAAAGGATTCTTTGATCCAATAACTGTGAAAATGTTGCATTAAATAAAATTAAACATGCTATCTCCAACCCCAACCCTTTTAGTACCATTTTCTATGCTATTGTTTATAGTTAATGTTTAAGCCAGGGTTAAAAATCTGTTTCTCATACTTTTTTCCCTTCAGAATCCTCCTTTTAAAATGGAGCACAAATGCCCTTTTAAGATAATAAAACCTTATCATGAGCATTAGTTTAGAAAGTGATGCATAATTTGGAGGAACTTGTGCTGTATCATCTGCAGTTTTTTGAGCATCTAACACTCCCGTTTAAAGTCTCATCTGACTTTCAGCACAGAAGCTGAGAACTGTATTTCCCAGAATCCCCTTCCCTGTGTAGTCCCAGATTTGAGCTTGCACATGAAGGGAATTTGAAAGAGAAGAAGAAACTGATGTTCTCTGGACATAGTACAAGCATATATATAGTCAGAAGTGAATTCTTAAAACAATCATTTAAGTGGATTCAGTCCGAGTCAGTTCATAGAACCTTCTTAGAGATACTGGAGATTTGAAACATTTTCCAGGCAAGAAGACCTTTAATCAACAGCTTTAGTACTTTGGCCTGAGATGACTTCTCTGCCCTGTAGTGGCAGCTTCCCTAACCTATGGCAGAAGTTTTCCTGGTCTCTGTTCTTTCATCTTTTCTAAGAAAAATGTAAGCCTCTAATTCTTTATGAAATGCTTTAGATCCATGAATCATAGGTTGACTTCTATTTTCCCAACACACTGATTCAATATGTACTAATAAAGAGTAGGTGTCAGTGAGTCAATCAGAAATGTCTCTGTAGCTGTCTCATCAAATATTAGAATAACCACTTAGGATTTCATGAAATTTACTCAATTTCAGGAAGCCAAAGTTTAGAGGCTTTTTCTATAGCCTTTTCCAATTTAAAGCTGAGCAGTGCGACCAAAAATAATGCTATTATTTGTATAGGCAAGTCTTTATCCAGAGGATATCAGTAGTACTTAAGTCACCAAGACTTTGACCAGCATACATAAATTGGACCCTGAAAAATAAAATTATCTAGTATAATATCCAACAAATGATATATCAAGTTCAGATGAATTAATAATATTGAATTGGTGAGCTTCTTTATTGGAAAAGATCCCTTCTTAAAAATATGAGGACTTAACTGGGATTAAAGGGCAAAATCAAATAAAAACCGAAACAAAACAGCATTAAAAAACAATAACAACGACACCAACAACAACTTCCTCTTCCCTACATCAGGTTACATAAACGAGTCTCCTATCCACTTCAATTATGTGTTTATTCAGCTTCAACTAAGAGGACATTCACCTTTGAACACTGTATATCACAGTCACCTTATTCTGCAATAGTTCTGATTTTAGGACCAGCATTCAGTGTATTGTGAACTCCTACAGGGCCAGGACCAGGCCTTTTGTTTTATTTTTATAGAAACTTGAATAACACACAGTTTAGTGCTAAGTGCTTCTTTATGTTATTTTAGGGGTTAGATGTTGACTTTTCTATTGTATGCGTATCTTGTATAGGCAAGTCTTCTACTTCATTTGTATTATGGACAGTCAAGTATACACGACTGAAGATCTGTTAGATCTAAGTTATGTATCCTCTCACCCAAGCCAAAAAAGGATGGACAGAACAATAGAACTAGACATTTAAGCACTGATCTTTTAGTGCTTTCCTGAATGCATAGTGTGTTTCCTGAACTTCCCAATCTGTAAAATATTATGGAGAATCACACAGTTCATTTACACATTAGTCAATCAATGAGACTAATTGGTCACTTCCAATGTGTCTAGCATTTTAAAAATTGCATATTATTTTCATTGTTAATAAATAATACTATTTTGACCCTTACACAGAATAAAATATATAAAAGATTTAATTCTTTCCACAAAAGAAAGCCAAAATTATATTGCTGTGAGTGAAATTATAGTGTATATAAGGTCATTATAAATTCTTGAACAGATTGCTTTAATCTAGCACATTATTCCTCTCAAAAAGTATATGTTGATCTTGTTTTCAAAAATGATCTGGGAGATTCTAGTTTCAAAAATTGGATGACATATGGTAGGTGAAATGCCACCAACCTGAAAACAGGAAAGACCCTTGCAAGTCCAGAATTCCGTTGTTTGTTCATTTCTCCAATCACAGAAACCAGTTAGCTCTGAAAAGCAGCCAAGGAGAAATTTGTTTAGAATGCTGTCTAGATAGAGATTGCAGTTTTCCCAAGTTCTCAATCAGTATAGGGAGGTTGTTAACAAGACCTTCAGACTCTTAAACCTCTAATTATCAATATTTTCTAGTAAAGCTCAGGATTATCAGGCTTCATAAATGATGTCTGACTTGGAGTTGAGGGCCTAACTCTGAATGATTTCATTACTTGGTCTTTGCATTCTTCTGGTTACTTGCTACCAAACACCCTAATGAGAAAAGCAAAACAAAAGAAAACAAAATGTGTGTCTTTCTTTTGTTAACCTATGGTATAGTTTTGAGCAGTTTGAAGAAAATGGAGAAACTTGTAAAACAGACACTAAATTTTATTAAAAGAATATTTTAGAAGTATAATATTTAAGTGGTTTCAAGTAATTAATTTTGAGTTGATGCGGGTGGAGAAATAAGCAAAATAAATTTTGAAAATGGAGTTAAAATAAGCTTCCATTTATAAAAATTAAAATTTTCCCCCACTTTAAAATATTTCTTTGCACAAGGTGACATGAACCGATGCTATTAATAGCTGATATGATTCTAGTGGCTATATAATATATATTTTATTTCTGATTTGTTAATATATATTGCTGATAATATGTAGCAGCAGAATGTCAGAATATAGGTCTGGGGAAATCTGTTACTGCAACTGATGAACAATTCAAAATTCATATTCTATTAAGAACATATCATCTCAGAAATATAGAGGTCAGTGTGTATTAAGGAAGAATGAGTTTAAGTAGAGTGAAAGGATGATGGCATATTTAAATATGTGGCCCTGGAGTTTCACTGTGCTATTCTGTGGCAAGTCAGGTTAGTCATTGTGTTCATGGTCAAATGATTCAGAGCAGATTTAAAATCAAACTTTATTACTGATTTTGAGCATATGTATAATAAAATGAATTAAGCACTATAATCTTGTGTCAGCTCAAGGAACTTTTTACACACATATCCAAATAATTACCACTTAGGTCAAGATACAACACATGTCTAGCAGCCCAAAGCTTCTGTCATCCCCTCCTCAGTCAGTACTCTTAAGGTAAGTAGTATTCTGATTTCTGTTATTGTCAGTTTTGCCTGTTTTTGAACTTCATGTGAATGGAATCATATTGTATGTACTCTTTTCTATATGTCTTCTTTAACTCAGCATAATGTCTGTAGGTTCATTTATATTATTTCAGGTAATATTCATTTGTTCTCTTTTTACTGCTCTGTAGTATTCTATTGTATGAACCTTCAGAGTTTATGTATCCATTCTCCTATTGATGGATATTTCAGTTGTGTCCAGTGGGGAATATTGTGAAAAAAGCTGCTATGGACATTCTTGTACACATCGGTGGAATCAGAACAGATTTTATCTCTCAGTAATGCTTACCAAAGCAAGATGTTTCTATTACTTCTCTTTCATAAACATAGGGTAGCCAGTCCATTGTAAGCCATGCAGCTTCCTCCAGGCCAGAGTTCTTCTAACCCTATAGCAGTGCTTACATTACCGAGGATGTCAATTTTACAACTCCAGAGAGAACAATTCAGGTTGTAGTTTGGGCTCCAGGGTACACAGAGAATAGTTCAATGAGACCAACCTGATACCATTACACTTGGCCACATGGATAGAAGAACTGATAACAACTCTCAGATCCATTATTTACTCATTGTTGCTTTCAGCAACTTGCTTAACCTATACAACACAAAATAGATTCTTATGGATATAGGATAATAATCTACTAAGATTTAAATGTGCTTTGTATATTGTGCTACACAGTTGATAAATTTTAGTATTTTACTTTTTTTCATCCTCCTCTTTTTGAAAATTGGCATTTCAAATAGAAATCTTGAGTAACATTCATGACTATTTTCAACATACCTTATACCAGGTATTTTCTTTATTCAATGATTGCTCTTTGTATTTAGATAATCAAATGTCAAAAAAAAAAATCTCTCAAAGCTTCTTATAAATTATAAAGCACATTGAAAAGAGATTCATCTGCTCGTCAATTGCAAAAAAAAAAATGTTAATTTGTTCTGTATAATTTACTACTCTTATTGATCTTGCTTTTCTACTGGGCTTTACACACAGATAAGAGGCCATGTATTCATTATGCCCGTAATGTTTTTTAAAACAATGTTTTAAGAGCTGGACAAATGTTCTTAGGCAGATATTAAAAACCAAATGCTTTATAGGGGTACAAGATAATTCTGACTCAGCATGGTGTGTGGTGATAACGACTCATATTTTCTTATTACTGAATCAGGAATAGAAGAGACTATATGCAAGACCAGGGTGTCTTTTTTGGGACAAGCCATAGTGGAATGAATTCTATTTCTTTCATAGATATTCATAGTCCATCTTTATTGTTTAGTAAATTCAGTGGTTTTCATATTTTGTCAGTCAAGATTATCTGGTGATAGACATAGATTTAAAACAGCCTATGCATAGTAATAATATCAATAATAATTAACATTTTTTCCAGCTTTATTGAAATATAATAGACAATTAGTTGCTTGTATTTACATTGTACAATTCAATGAGTTTTTTTCTCAATTTTAATTGGCATACAATAATATACTAGTTTCAATTGTACAGCATAGTGATCAGAGATCCATATAACTTGCAATGGAATCACCCCACTAAATCTAGTACCTTTCTTCCCCTTTACATATTTATTACAACATTATTAACCATCTTTCCCATGCTACACTCTACATCTCCATGTCTATTCTGCAACTATCCATTTGTACCTCTTAATCTCTTTGCCTTTTTTTGTCTCCTCCCAACCTTTTCCCATCTAGTAGCCCTCAAAATATTCTCTGTATCTATGAGTTTATTTCCACTTTTTTTGTTGTTTATTTTGTTCTTTAGATTCCATGTGTGTGTGTGAAATTATGCAATATTCGTCTTTCTCTATCCAACCCATTTCAGTCAATGCAGTACCCTTTAGGTCTATCAAGGCAATATCTTTTTCTATCCTCTTCCTTTTAGTCTGTAAGTGTCTTTTAATGTGAAGCGAGTCTCTTGTAGGCAGCATATGTAGGGGTCATGTTTTCTTATCCATTCAGTCACTCTATCTTTTGGTTGGAACTCTTAATTCTTTTCTATTTGAGGTACATGTTGATAGGAATGTAGTTTTTACCATTCTTTTTTCCTGTTTTCAATATATGTTTTTTCTTCTTAAAGAAGTCCCTCCAACATTTCCTGTATTGCTGGCTCGATGATGATAAATTTCTTTCTTTATTGTTTCTTTTTTTAGGGTTTGGTACTATCTTTTTTTAAATGTCAGTTTATTTTTTTTAATACCATATATATATATATATATGTATATATATATATATATATATATAAAATTTTTAAAAATATTTTATTATTTTTTATTTTCCCCCTCTCCTCACCCTTCTCCCTTCTGGTAACCACTACTCCATTGTCCATGTCCATGAGTCTCTGCTTGTTTCTTTGTCCTGTTCATTTGTTGCTTTTAGGTTTATATCCCAAATATAAGTGGTATTATGTGATTTTCAACCTTTCTGTCTGGCTTATTTCACTTGGTGTGATTATTTCAAGGTCCATCCATGTTGTTGCAAATGACAGTATTTCATCTCTTCTTATGGCTCAGTAATATTCCATTGTATACATGTACCACAGCTTCTTTAGCCAATCATCTATTGTAGGACACTTCGGTTGCTTCCATGTCCTGGCCACTGTGAATTGTGCTGCTATGAACATCGATCGGTGTGCAAATATCTTTTCGGATATGGGTTTTCAAGTCTTTGGAGTAAATACCTAGTAGAGGGATTGCTGGATCATATTGCATAGGCCAATTCTTAGTTTTTTGAGGAAACTCCGTACTGTTTTCCATAGTGGCTGTACCAACTGGCAGTCTCACCAGCATTGTATGAAAGTTCCTCTCCAACATTTGTTATTACTTGTCATATTGATTATAGACATTCTAACAGGTGTGAGATTTCATTGTGGTTTTGATTTGCATTTCCCTAATAGCTAGCAATGTTGAACATCTTTTCATATATTTGTTGGCCATTTGTATGTCCTCTGGGGAGAAGTCCTCTGTCCACTTTTTGATTGGATCGTTTGTTTTTTTGTTGTTATTGAGTCATATGAGTTCTTTGTATATTTTGGATATTAGGCCTTTTTCAGGGGCGTTGCTTGCAAATATACTTTCCCATTTGGATGGTTGTCTCTTTACCTTGTTGACGGTTTCTTTTGCTGAGCAGAAGCTTTTTTGTCTGATGTAGTACCATTCATTTGTCTTTGCTTTTACTTCCCTTACTTTGAGGTCAAATTCATAAAATCCTCTTTAAGTTTGAGGTCCTTGAGTTTAGTTGCTATGTTTTCTTCTATGCATTTTATTGTTTCAGGTCTTATATTCAGGTCCTAATCCATTTTGAGTTAATTTTGGTGTGTGGTGATAGACAACAGTATAGTTTCATTCTTTTGTAGGTGGCTTTCCAGTTTTCCCAGCATTACTTATTGAAGAGGCTTTCCTTTCTCCACTGTATATTTTTGGAGTTTTTGTCAAAAATTATTTGCCTATATAAATATGGGTTTATTTCTGGACTCTCGATTCTGTTCCACTGGTCCATGTGTCTATTTTTCTTTTTCTTTTTTTTTTTTTTTTACATCTACAGCATCTGGTCTTTCTAGATGGCCTCCCATCCAAGTACTAACCAGGCCCGATCCTGCTTAGCTTCTGAGATCAGTTGGGATCGGGAGTGTTCAGGGTGGCATGGCTGTAAACTGTGTGTCTATTTTTCTGCCAATACCATACCGTTTTGATTACTGTCACTTTGTAGTATAATTTGAAGTTGGGCATAGTGATGCCTCCAGCCTCATTCTTTTTTCTCAGAATGGCTTTGGCAATTCGGGGGTCTTTTGTGCTTCCATACAAATCTGATGATTTTTTTTTTTCTATCTCTTTAAAAAATGCCAATGGGATTTTGTAAGGGATTGCATTAAACGTGAATAATGCTTTAGGTAATAAGGTCATTTTAACTATGTTGATTCTTTCAATCCAAGAACACGGAATATCTTTCCATTTCTTTGTATCTTCTTCGATTTCTTTTAATTGTGTCTCTGGAGGCAGCATATGGTTGAGTTTTGTTTTTTGATCCAATCTACAACTCTGTTCCTTTTTATTGGTGAGTTCAATTCATTTACATTCAGGTTGATTATTGAAATATGAGGTCTTCTTATAGCCATTTTATCTTTTGCTTTCTGGTAACTCAATGTTTTCATTGCTTCCTTGTCCTAGAGTTTCTGTTTTCTTTATTTTGGTTGGCTTTTGTGGTTTTCTCTCTGGTCCTTCTTGTTTTATATTATATACTTCAGTTTTAAATCTTTGGCCTATGGTTACCATTACGAATATGAAAAGGATAGTTTTATATATACAATTTCTTCTGCGTGTGCCTTATTTCCATTCCTTTTTGTGAATTTGGGTCTTTGAATCCTCCCCTTTTCAGTCATTGTTATCTCAGTTTGTCCCTATATATGCTGAACATTCATTACTATCTTGCTATAGCAAATCTATATTTTAAGCTTATAATACCCCGTTTGTAGTAAGTACTCCTCTGCTTTTATCAGCCTATTACTCACCTTACTCCTAATTATGCATTTTTTTTGTCATTTTCTTTTAGGTGAACTGACCCCTTTTAGTATTTCCTGTAGCGCGTGCCTCGTAGTGGAGAATTCCCTCAATTTTTGTATGTATGGAAAGGTCTTTATTTCTCCATCATATCTTAAGGGGAGCTTAGCTAGATACATTATTCTTGGCTGATAGTTCCTTTCACTTAATAGTTTGAATATTTGTTTCCACTCCTTTCTGGCTTGTAAGGTTTGCGCTGAGAAGTCCGATGATAATCTAATGGATTTTCCTTTATAAATTACCGTCTTCTTTTCCCTGGCTGCCCGGAGAATTCTTTGTCATTGATTTTTGATAATTTTAATACGATGTGTCTTGGTGAAGGCCTTTTTGGGTTGAGATAATTGGGTGTTCTATTGACTTCTTGAATTCCAAGTTCCAGTTCATTCCTTAGATTTGGGAAATTCTCATCAACTATTTGTCTGAAAATGCTTTCTAATCCCTGCTTCTTTTCCTCCCCTTTGAGAATTCCTATTATTCTATGTTTCCTCTCCTGATGGTATCAGCTAGTTCTTGTATTTCTCTTTCATTATTTTTCATTCTTTGGTTTCTCTCTTCTTTCTTCTGATTTATTTCTAGATTTCTGTCTTCGACATGACTGATCCTTTCCTCCATTTGGTCGACTCTATTTCCTAAGCTTTTTATTTCACTTTTCAACTCTTGCAGTGTGTTCTTCATCTCCAGAAGATCTATTCGTCTTTTTTTTTTTTTTTGAGAGTTTCAGTCTCCTTGCTAAAGAACTCATTTTGCTCATCTAGTTGTTTTTTCAGTTCCTGAAATTGTTGATATTATTCTTTTGGATCTCACGAAGTTTTTTCAGAATTACCATCCTGAATTCTCTATCATTTCAGTTGCATATTTGTGTATCTGTAAGCTTATTTTCTGGAGATTTTTCTCTTTCTTTCTGAGATGCCTTGCCACCTTGGTTGTTCATGGTGTTTAATGGACTATTTCTCCACCTGGGCATTAATGGAAGTGTGTTCTGCTATTGTTTTTTTTTTTTTTCCAGAAAGAAGATTTATTATATAATAATCCTTTGCCTGTTGCAAATAAGGTGTTTTTCTTTTTGGTTTCCAGTCAATGGTGTCTAAGCCTCTTGGATCTCTGCTTTATGTAAAGTCTTAATGTCTTTTTTCTGCCTTGTAGATGTTTAATCATGCTCGCTACCCTCAGTCTCAGTTCCTGTCAGTGTTAGCGACAGTTTCAGTAATGTTTGCTCAGATTCCCCTGGGGCTCCGCAGCATTTCGTCTCGGAGAGTATGAGGGAAGGGGCCCTCTCTGTTGAGGGATGGGGGCTGCGGCTCAGCTTCAGTTTTGCAACCATAGATGGTAAAAATCAACTGTTGTTTCTCTGCTGTCCCCGCTTTTCTCCCGTCCCTGTTTCTCTGCCTTCTGCCCTGATGACTGGGCTGCTGCCAGCCGTGTGGAACTCACAGCACTCTCAGGCAGGGCTATCAGGGAACTTGCCGCTCCTTTTCCCCTCCCCCTACTCTTACAGGGAGCTCCGGCTGCAAGAGGCAGCTTCTGTGTTCTTCCCAGTCCACCACCCAACGCCTGAAGTTCCATCCTGTGGTAGCTCTTATGCGTAGATCCCACGCTCAGACATGCTGGTGTGCAGTTTGAGTATTTCTTGTTGAGTTTTAGATATTCACCTTATTGTAGTTTCAAGAGGAGAGATCTGGGAACGTCTCTCATACCGCCATGACAAATTTCTTTAGCTTATTTTTATTTGGGAAGCTCTTTATCTGTCCATCGACTCTAAATGGTAGCTTTGCTGGATAAAGTATTCTTAGTTGTAGATCCTGAGTTTTCATCACGTTCGATATTTTGTGCCAAACCCTGATGCTCTGCATAGTTTCTTTTGAGAAATCTGCTGCCAGTCTTATGGGAGCTCTCTTGTAGGTAACTAACTGATTTTCTCTTGCTGCTTTTAAGATTCTCTCTTTGTGTTTGACCTTTGGCATTTTAATTATGATGTGTCTTGGTGTGAACCTCTTTGAGTTCCTCTTTTTTGAGACTCTCTGAACTTCCTGGAGTTTTATGTCTATTTCCTTCATCAGGTGAGGAAAGTTTTCCATCATCGTTTCTTCATATAGCTCTTCAATGTCTTGTTTTCCCTCAGGTACCCCTATGACATGGATATTTTTACTTTTAATAGTGTCTCATAGACTCTTTACATTATTATTATAGTCTTGGCTTCTTTTATCTTGCTGTTTTGATTGAGCGTCCTTGGCTTCCTCAACCTCTATATAGGTGGTTCGATTCTCTTCTTTATCCACTCTGTTTATTCCTTCTAATATACTCTTCATCTCAGATAATGTGTTCTTTATGTTTGACTGGTTCCCCTTTATAATTTTCATTTCCATTTGTATGTTTTTATCTTTTTGTTAAAGTTTTCACTGAGTTCATCTACTCTTCCCTAAGTTCATTGGGCATCTTTATAACCAGTGTTTTGAATTGTGCATATGGTAGATTACTTGACTCCATTATTCCTGGATCTCTGTTCTGTTCTCTCATATGATTTCTGCTTTTTTGTCTTCCCTTTTTGTCTGCCTTTCTGTGTCTGTTTCTATGTACTAAGTAAAGCTTCTAAGTCTCCCAGTCTTATTAGTATGGCTTTGTGTAGTAGGTGTCCAGTGTCACAATCCTGAGAGGGGTTCAGCTGCAAGCCAAATTTAGCCCCAGGCTGTTTTCCCTGAGCCACCTGTTAAGATTCAGCAAGCAACTCACAGATGCTGTGCTTACAGTTGCTTCAAGAAACCACACCAGAAACTGAGGCCAGCTGCTACGAGTTTGAGCTTTCCCACTGCTCAGCAAGGAGCACCTTACTAGCTGAGGACATACCTGGATGTGGCTTGAGAGGGTCCATGAGTTGGGGGTGGCAGAGTTTCAGGGAACCCTCTGGGCGGAGTGACCTCTGTTATCCAGTTTGATGACATCTCAGCGATGGTGGCGCTGAGTCTGCCAGCATGAGCCAAAACAGATGTTTGTTGTCTTTCATTTGAGATGTTTCTTTGTTTTCCTATTTTGGCTGCATACTGGTGTTTGTTTCTATGTATTAGGTAGGGCTGCTATGTCATCTGAACTTAGTGGAGTGGCCTTATGTATTAGATGTCCTCTTGGCACAATCTTTCCTAGTCACCAGTGCCAGGTGCTTCTGATATGTCTCTTGTATTGGTCGTGTGTGCCTTACTTTTGTAATTGAGCCTTAGTTGCTGTTTGCTTATAAGTGTGAGGGATTGACCCCTAGGGCTGATTGGTTTTGATGGCTGGCCATGACAGGTGGAGGGGCTGTTGTGCAGGGGCTGACCCTACAGAGCAGGATTTGCTTTAGCAGTGCTCTGGTGTCTGCCCTTTGGATGTGACCTCTGGGTGGTGTTCCAGCTTAGACTGAAGCTGGTACCTGGGCATGCAGGCTGGGGCCTCCCAGGAGGGGCTTTGCTGCACTCCAAGTTCAGTTGCAGCCTATGCGCTGCCTGGGGCCATATGAAATGAACCACCAAGCAATCTGCAGTTGTCCGCCATCCTTGCTGGGATTGGAAGTGCCTCGAGAGGCCAAGCTGCAAATTGAGACTGGCTGCTGCTAGTGCAGGGTTTAGGGCTGCTCAGCAAGAGGTACCAGTCATGCCAAGGCTGGATGCTGGTTTTGTTAACATTTGAGAGATTTTAGGAAAGTTTGCAGCATGAGCCAAAACAGATGTTTGTATGGAAAAGCCACTAGAAATGGCTTGGGTGTGCCTACACGTTCGGCAGGGGTGGGTCTTAGGGAATCACCAGAGCTAGGTGACCAGTGTTAGTTACATTGTTGGAGACTCAGATATGGTACCCACCTGGGTCTGCAAGCCAGGCAGCAGAGGGCTCAACAAAGGAACAATGCCCTCTGTCAGCACTTTTGTCTGGGAGAAAGCAGATCCTTCGGCTCTCACCCTGAAACCAGACAATTCACTCTGTCCCTATATGTCCCTAGCACCTTTTGAGTTGCTACCCCAGTGCTGGAGCTCAGAGAGAGTGATTTCATCAGTAAGTCTGCACCTGGGCCCCTTAAGAGGAAAGTTTGTGAGTGCAGCCCTCTGTCTCACTCAGAGACAATCTCCACTGGTTTTCACAGCCAGAAGTTGTGGGGACTTCTCTTCCTAGCACTGGAACCCAGGGCTGGGCAGCCTGATGTGGGGCCCAGATCCCTTGCTCTTCCAGGGAGACCTCTGCAGCCGAGATATTTCTCCCAATTCTCAACTGTCACATGTGGTTGTGGGACCAGACCACTTTGCATCTCTGCCCCTCCAACCAGTCTCAAGGTGGCCTCTTCTGTGTTCCCCAGTTGTAGGACTTCTGTTCAGCTAGACGTCAGGTGATTCCCAATGACTAATCGCTCTTCTCTATTTTAGTTGTAATTTTGATGTGGTTGTGAGGGGAGGCAAGTGCAGCATTTACCTACTCTGCAATCTTGACTGGAAGCCCAGATCTACTTCTCAAACCTACATTTGGGAGAGAATTTAGTGGGAAGAACTATAGCCTCTGCCACTGAAACTCACCTTGGGATCATACTTATATTTATTTCTCCCTCTTCTAGTGTTTATCCTAGATTCTTCTTAATCTTAACTACCATCTATGCCCATCTGTGCACACCTTAATGGCCTACCTATAGTCATGACATAGACCCTCAATCCAAGGAGTCTGGTTCCTGCATTGCCATGCTGTTCTTAGTCAAACTGAGATTTATTCTTGACAAAGTCTCAGCTAACCCTAGTAGGAACTAGCAAATAGAACTTGTCAGAGTTTCTTGCTTCCAGTCAAAATGAATGAGCCTTTATAACCCCACCTTTCTCAGTCACTGGATGCAGGCTGCCTGGGAGGTGTATAAACTTAGGTGGAGGTGAATTTAAAAATTCAGATAAACCCTGAAAAAAAAGTGGTAACTATAGGTTATTTGTTAATCACACTCTTAGCCCTAGTGCAAAAGTTTTCCTTAAAATAAAATCTGAGCAGTGTATCCTCATGTCTGCTATATAAAATCCAGTTGAAAGAGGTAATCCTTTCCAAAGGCTATGGCAGTCAGAACAGTCCAGCATGGGGCTGAGAGTATGGGCTCTGATTGGTCTCCTCATTAAATTTGCTAATCTCTTACCCACTGTGGTCAGGCGTACAGGCTTTCCCCATTGGCCAGGCCCAGGTAGTATGACCACCACTGTAGTCAGGGAGGAATGGAGTGGTTTTCCCATTCAGCATGTGGAATTGGTTCACTATAGAAAATATATCTTTAGTTATCATACTAAAAGGGGAAGAACACTGGGCAGCCAAACACAGATAATGTCTACTACTTATGCGATTTGGAAAGAATTTTAGAGCTAGTTGTAAAACATCTACAAAAATGAGCTAGTATTGAAGTCAAAGGCTATGATAAGTCTTGAGATCAGCATTTTTAGGTCTCACAGTTCAAACCTGCAGGTGAGAACAAAAGTAAGAGAAGCACAGTTTCCTTTTAGGAAATGTAGAGACATTAGCAGCAGTGGTGAAACTATATACAAACCCTACAAACCTTATCTAAAGGGATGTATTCTTACTACATGCTGATAAAAATAAAACAGAAGGGCACAACAATAAATTCTTTTACTTTGCAGGAAACTCACAGAACTTTGATGTATATTTTTCTTACATTGATTGACTGTCATAGTCTATCTAGGAAAATAGAAAACTTTGCAAGTATTTAAATTAGGGAATCCTTCAAACATGCGATGGAAGACAAATGGGATGGAGCAGCAGTAAGAAGCCACAACCACCACTACTAGGATAGAGTAATAAAGGGAGGCAGTGTGATTCAAAGGGCTGGAGTCAGCCAGTTAAACCCCTGCAGATCTGTGTGATGGGAACCGAAGCCACAGAGGAGATGCTAAAGCCATAGTAGAGATGCAGTTACTACCAGAGACATTGGCCAAGGTTGAATGGTAAGGGGATGGAGAAATATCCTTGCTTTTCTGTTTGCTAGCTCCTCAGCTTCTTCAGTGCCTGTGAATAGTGTAGCTGAGCCACAAGCCAGCTGTTGAAATCAGTCAGCTAAGACAATGCAGCCTATCGTAATACATTTCCTACCTATATATAACAGAGGCTGAAAGGGACCAGGAATGCATTAGAGGGTAAGACCCAGGAAAGGCACTTGTAGCCAGGGTGAAAATGCTATCAGTCTTAGACTAAATGCCTTAAATTAGAGGTAAAGTAAATGAAAGATCGTTCAGAGACTAAAATAGATACTCTCTTTTCTTAAGTAATTCTCATCCTTCAAAGTCTCCAGACCAGTAAATTGGTACTTACAGTTATTTCTCCAAGTCTCTTATCTGTGACACAATAAGGCTCTTTCCACAAGATTTATACCTGGGAGACCAGCTATGCATTAGTGAACTTAATTTCTTTATCTCATAGGGGTTGGGGAAAGCAAGCACTGAAACAGTTTGTAAGTGCACTATAGTGCAAGCAAAATTACAGCTGAGGTGTTTTAACTTTGCTAATACTGTGGTTTATTGAAGAATAACAGCTATTTATCTGGAAATGAATGCTAAAGCTTAAACTTAATTGTTTCTTAGAAATTGCATGTATTTTAATCTATGAAACTGTTACACATAAAAGACCAGATATAAAACTCATTAAAGAAGAATTCTATAATGGGAACAGTTAACCATTTTTTTTCTCCATCTAAACATTGGACACTATTTTCTGTTTAGAATCTGCTGGGTCTCTGTTAACAGCAATAGCCACAGAGGTTCTTCGGTTTGGGTCATTATAAAGAAATTAAAGGGATTTGCTGAAATGGCTTGAAGTTATGCTCTATGATGAAAATGAAAATTATGTATTATTCCTCTATATATTTACACATAATTGGTCTTCACCCCAAGTTCCAGGTTCTGTTCTCTAAGTAACTATTATTACCTCCAAATCATGTGAACTAGTTCTTTTTGGACCTTCTTTACAGTGTTTATCATTGTTCTGCTCGGTGATGCGATGTCCATTTCTCACAACAAGGTTGTTTTAATTACTGTGGTTTCATTGAATATTCTTTAAATGTAATAGATTACGTTGATTTTTGAATGTTGAACCAACCTTGCATTCCTGGGATAAACCCCATTTAGTCATAAAATATCACTTTTTTTATATAGTTCTGGATTTAGTTTGCTATTATTTTGTTGAAGATTTTTTGCATTTATGTTAGTGAAAGATATTGGTATCTTTTGTCCTGTAAAGTCTTTGTCAGATTTCTGTAAAGAGCTGCCATACTTTGCTTGGGTCCTCCTTTCTATGTCAAGCTTACAAGTTGTTCTTGGGCAGAGAGCTTGGCACAAGTGCGACTCAGCTTATGATTTTACCTTCTGTTAGAAATTTCACTGTCTTTTGTACAATGTCTGACTGAAAATGTTGACCTCATTTATTTGTTCCATTTTTATCATTGTTTATGGTGGAAGGGGGTTAATCTAGAATATACTACTCAGTTGTGGCAGACAGCGGATAACCTCATGGAATATTGTGATATATGATAGGCCATGATTCCTTTTTCAAAAGTATGTAGGCTCTTCTTACATATTTACTAGGTCAGATTTATTACTTAGATTGTATTCATTTATTTAATTAATGAATTCAGTCAAGAGCTGAGTATGTGCTACCAACAATACCAAGTATTGAATACAGGGTGAAGAGTGAAAGAGGCATGATATTTGACTTCATATGATCTAAACATACTTTAACACTGGCTTATAACATTAAAAATAAACTTTATGTTTTAGTGGGTTTAATTGCATTTATACATTAATGTGGGGGGAAAATATCTTTGCAGTATTTCTTCTTCCATTTCAGAGATAATTTCAAATCATCTTTCTCTTCTTGAAAAAAAAGTCCGTCCGTCCTTCCTTTCTTCCTTCCTTCCTTCCTTCCTTCCTTCCTTCCTTCCTTCCTTCCTTCCTTCCTTCCTTCCTTCCTTCCTTCCTTCCTCCCCTCCTTCCTTATTATGGTGACATTGGTTAATGAAATCCAGTAAGTTTCAGGTGTACAATTTAACAGTAAGGTATATATATATACACACATACATATGTATATATTTATATTGTGTTGTATGAAAAAAGAGTTCTATAATTTTTTTCTTAAATATAGGAATTTTGTTGTTTGGTTAGTTAATACTAGATCTTTTATGGGATTTGTGGTTATTGTCAGTGTACTATTTTTTTCCCCATTACTCTCTGGTGGTTATTGCTAGTATAGAGGAAAGCTGTTGCTTTTTGTATGAATCATTTACTGATCTCTCTATGAAATCCTAATAGTAATATCTTTGAGACTTGCCAAGTAGAGATTATTGGATCTTTATTTTCATAAAATATGCTTTGTACAATACTGATATTGCTGTGAATTAGTATAGTGTCTGTGTTTATCTAATGTGAGGAGTCTGTATATGCGTTTTCTCTATAGAGATTGATATTCAGTGTAGTGTAGCCAGAGGGGATTTAAACCTCTTTTGGAATGATAAGCCACTTCCTGCTTAGAGTCAGAGCATTAAGCAGCATTATGTCTTACCCTGTGAAACACCAGTAAACATCCTTTTGGCAATAGTCCCTTAGGACAAGCTGTTTAGCAATGTAAAGCTCCATGGTGGTCAGGTTAGATCATTTTTATCTGGCTGTGAGACTATGAGAAGAAATCACATTTCACCATTATAAATACATACATACATATATATATGTGTGTGTGTGTGTGTGTGTGTGTGTGTGTGTGTGTGTGTATACACACACACACATATATATAGATATAGATATAGATATATAGTGTGTCTACCAGTGAACTCAAGCTAGCTTTTAACATATATATATTTTAAATTCTGAAATGTTTGACATAAATACTATGTCTAATTATCATATTTTTTCCAAACAAATGTTAATAATATAGTTGAAATCATCAGTAATTGGATGAAAAAAATCATTATTTTATAGTATTCCATCACCTCAAGACACTGTATTTTCATTTATCTAAAAATATTTTTTCATATATTACATTATTTAAGGCCAATAATGGCAATCTTAGCATCACCCAACTTTTATTTACTTAAACATGTTTCTAATAAGCTTTATTGTTGACATCCATTGAATTTTTCTATTTGATAGCATTAAAATAATTTAAAATCTAACAAGAAAAAGCACACACACATACATGCACACACATATCACAGAGAATTTTCATTTTTCAGAAATGGATGAACACTTTTTGGTGCTGTGTTGGGGAAAATGACTATTCTCATTGCCTGGGTTGTTTTAAGAAATACTCTGAAAAATTGGTAAATGATAACTCTTCTCCCTAAGAAAAATGCACATATGCACAGGATCTGTCATTCAACTTTGATTTAGTCCAACTTTTTCATATTGCAGGTAATAAACAGGTATAGGGGGGAAATAAGCCACATGATTAAGTAAAGGTAAATTCTGGCTTAGAAGGAATTCTCATCTCCTAATCTAATGCTTCCATGATTCTATAGGATAGCTTAACAAGAAAGAGTCAAAGGGCAATAAATAAAAATCAGATTGATAGACATAAAAAGGATGCAAACAGAGCAAAGAAATATTTAATGATGTTTGATGGCCTAAATGAATGACTAAAAGAGGAAGTAATAAGCAAGCGAAAATATGACTGATATTATTTTTTTACTTGAGGATAAGACCTCCTTAGTGGTAATATTACAAACAAGAGGCAAGTTCTATCACTAAGATGGTTAAAACAAGCAGACTATTAATACATTTATACAGATTATTGTTAGAAATGAAATGTGTAAAGGGAAAATTGTCTGTAGCTCTTGAACTTGAAGATTAATAATGCTTGGAGCCACATACATATAGTGTTTGTTTATAAAAGCACGGAACTATTTTATTTTCTTATCAATTCAAGATAAGAAATAGTCATGCTAAAAGCAACAATAAAAAATTGATATAGAAATAGGAAGTGGACCGGGGGAACTGAGTAAATGGTAAATGGGATCTGTACATACTATTTCTGTGACTGCATCTGAATCTACAGCTATCTCAAATTAAAAGTTTATTTTAAAAGATCAAATAAAAAATACTCACCTCTGTTGCATATAGTGTTGGGTCTCCTCATTCACTATTATAAAATCTCAATTTATTTTCTTGACATTGGTAAGTTCTGCTTTCTGGACACCTAAGATAAATGGATTCCTCTATCTTGAACCATGTGCTAATATAATGAAGATATTTATATCTGTACCAGGTACCCAATTGTCTGTAAACCTTATATTTGTTAGGAACTTCTCCATTTTATTTACTACACTAAAATTTTCATGTTTCATGATAAAGATACACATCTCCCAACAGCTGATTTACTTCTCTCAACTGAAATATAGTGGACAGTGTCTTGATTTTTCCTGGAAAATTTTATTTTCCTAGATCATCCGATTTTGGAAATCTGTAGGTGCTGGTCTAGTCTTTGCTCTAGACTTAAAACTCTGGATTTTGCCTTGAGCGAAGCTTGTGATTACTCTTTCTGACTTTCATTAAATTTGTTACAGTACTAACAACCAGGTACTAATAAAAGATCTCCAGCATAGACCATATTCTGTTTTGCAGTCAGTTGGAGGACAAATTCTCTTTGAAAGATAAGAGTAAAACATCTTCAAAAACAGGTTGATACAGCAACAGTTGTAAATAGAAAGAGGACAGGTAAGGCAAATTTACAAGACGTATACATCAGAGGAAGGCAAATCTGTTTTCAGCACTTCACCCAACAATATTTGATGTTTATACGCCAAGGTTAGTACAGAAATCTGATGTTTAGCTACTACTGTAGGATCAAGTTCATGAACAATGGTTTCTCTCTCTCTCTCTCTTTTTTTTTCCTTTAACAGTTTTACTCTCATATTATCAGTTCTGTGTTCAACTTCTAGGAACACATCATTTGGTCTTAAGGAAGCCTTATGAGTAAAGTCTTTAACAAGAACAGGATTTAAAAAACATGTGCTACCTATTTCAAAGTTGATTATAAGAACACTTCAGCTCTGGGGACAGTTCTTGCTATTCTAGATTTTGGTCATTTGGCTGCAACATAATCCTCATTTCTGAAGGAGCAAGTTCGTGGCCTGGAACTTGGAGAGGTTTAGTACTACCAAGTTTAAGTCAGGTGACAATGGAAATGGGGGCATGGCTGGGGATGGGGAGTGAGAGCAACACTGCAACAAACTATACTACTCCCCATGAAAGCTTCCTCTGTAAACAATGAAATATAAAAAATAATAAATCTTTCCTGTAGTTGCTGGCAATCTGCTGGACAGAGAAATGCAATAGATTTTAGTTTCTTTTGATTAATTTTACCTTTTTCATTTGCTGTTTTAAGAGACAAAGTAGTGTGTTACTGATTAGCTTCTTGCTGAGTTGAAATATGTTTACAAAAGTTTTGAGGTCTTCAGCTGACTATGCAGTGACCCAGTAGGAATATTAGAAATCATGCAACCAATATATTTTTATACCAACCTCTCTATTTTCAGAACTACGGCTAGTAAAGGAAATATAAGAACATAGTTTGCCAAGTTATATAGAAATACAAGGAAAGGTTAAGCTCTGGAAACTAGCATCAAAGAGCTTTTTGGCTAGTTAGGGAGAAAAAATTCATTCAAGTAACAAAATTCTTTTAAATTTTTCTGATGTTGCGGATTATGTTAGAGAGCAAATGACCAGTACCTGGAATAGCAAGAACTATTCCCAGAACTGAAGAGTTCTTATAATCATAATATGTGTCGAAGATACAATTTTAAATAATTAACGAATAGGTGGCACAAATTATAAGAGCTTTAAGAGTTAACTTCAAGTTGAGCCATCTGTGAAAGGGTGCACTGAAAATGAGAGAATGAATTTCTGAAAGGTGGCATTGTTTAAGTGAATAGCCATGGTGGTTATATTTTTATTTGATTTCCGCCCCCCTACCCCGCCCCTCACTTCTTTGCCTTAGATGAGCCTACATAATGAAACAGCATAGAGAACTGAGTTAAAAAATACATGAGAAGCTTTAAGCCAGTCTGTCTCTGCCAAGGAAGAGATGTATCATGTATAATGGATTTGTTATGCTTTATAGAATCTGGTTGATTTGCAAGAGGATAGAAATAGCAATTGTCATATCTCCACTCCCCTCTCCACTCTTTCCCTTACTTGAATAAGTGGAGCTATTTGTTTATTCTCACCTGCTAAAATTTAACAACTAAGAATATGCTGTAACATCAGCAATTTTGCCCTAGTAAAGAGCTTCTGTGAGTGACCCTGCTGACAAACTTGTCCTAACTATAGCACAGCTTGCATTTGCCACAAGTGAATGGGTTCAATTAGCAAGAGAGAGACAGTGTTTTCAATCATCAAAAAAAAAAAAAAAAAAACAAAGAAGAAAACATTTTCCTCTTTATGGAGAGGTGACATTGTAGCATACAATTTTTTTTCTTTAGGTTTTACAAAGAAAGCAACTAAAGCAAGAAAACAGCACTTTAGCATTGAAAAAGCGATTTGAAACAAAATTTCAGGGCAGAATTTTCAAAAGACATTAATAGAGAGTAAGGTTTTCCATGGGTATTGGTATGTTCTTATACCTAAACTTTCATGCCTTTCTGTTCTGCGTATTAAAATTTCAAAGGCAATATTAGGCATTTGCTGTGATTTATGTAATGAAGCGAATAACCCCAATTTTACCTGAACTTATGCAATTTGAGAAGAAGCATTACTTCTTTTAGCTTATCTTATGGGATAATATTTAATGCAATGAAAAAAAGAAAAAAAATTAGATAGTGTCGTGATGGTTGAAAAATGTCTCAGCCTAGCCACTGACTAGTAGGTGAGCTATGTGTATCTGGACTGCAGTGAGGACTATAAATTTCCAAAGTGTTCTGAACCAAATTAAATAAACCTGTGGAAGCATCATGATAGACATCTCGATATTAGAAAAGAGGAGAAATTGGCTTTTAAAATAAAAATCAGACTATATAATTTCTCAAGAGGAGTCACGTGTTAAACTTAGAATTAAGTTATGGAAAGCAAGACAAGATCAGCATTCTAGAGAGTAGTACAGAGATGGATAAAAAGAAAAGGGAAAAGATCTGAAAATAAAAACCAAAATGGAGACTGTGAAACTACCTTCCAGGAAGTATCCAAATCTCTTTGCTTCTCTGTAACATCTAATTTATTTATGCATTTTAAACTCATTTAATTAGCAAACCTTCACTTTACTATTCTTAAGTATCAGGAAACAGAGAAGGTGTTGGCAATGCAATAATAAATGTGACACAGGCCTATCTAAAGAAATTTTGATCTATTAGCAGATAAAGATATTAGAACAAAGATAATGTTAAAATAGGTTGGATTCCACAGATGAGTAAAAGTATATTAGGAGCAGAAAGAACAGGGTGAATAACTTTGCCGAGATCTAAGTGATAGTTTTGAACAATTGATACCTGTTGCCACCTCTAGAGGAGGAGTCCCACTGTGTGGAGGTCAGCAAAGACCTTAACAATGCCTGTCACCAGGAGCAGCAGTCCCTGATGTCCATCTATTGCATGGTTTGCAAGTGTTGGGATAGGGAAGATATGACTCACACGGGCACTGGATGGAATGACACTTTACTCACGAAGAGAAGAGGCAGAGCAAAATCAGCTTTAACTGTGAGCCTCCGTCTTCCATGGCCAGCAGGTCTTGCCCACAACCAATGCTTGGCAGCGTTCTGCATGCACCCTTCTGTGCTGCCAGTGAAGAACTCCATTCTCTCCTTGCTCACTGGGAATGGATATAGCAGGGAGATTGGCCAAGAACCATATTATGCACATGCTTAAGCAGAGCAAAATATACACATCAAATCTGGAAGGGGAAAGGTATTTCCAAGAAAAGAGACATGTCTAGCACAAGCAGTGAAGGCTTTTTCTCTTTCTAAGGAAATCTTCTAGACTCAAGGCCACTCTTTGGCAGCTGTGCAAGGGATGACAAGCTGTGCAGAACTATTTTTTCCCAACGAGAAACTTGCATGGTGAACAAAGTGAATAGATTTTAGTAAAAGGAACAGCATATGCAAAGTCATGGATCTGTGAAATAGAGCATGTTTGTTTGGAGATCTGCACATGGTAATTATTAGTTTGTTTCTCACATATAAAGTATATAGTTAAAAATCACTTTAAGAAAAAATGTGAAAGTAGAAGGACAAGACAAGGACCAATATGCAAGGCATTTGGTCTTATTAGGTTACTAATATTCACTGAATTTTTGGTTATCTGGTAGTCAAAAAAAACAGGGCAATGTGCTATCTACTGTCTTCCCAGGAAAAAAATGCAGTTTTTTTTCAGAGGAGAAAATTGTTTGCTTAAGGAATGGGGAAAGTGAGTGTCTCTTTGTTGTTGTTTATCGGTTGATCTGATTATTGTTTTATCTGTTCTCTCATTCTTATTGGTGGGAATGTCAGTTATGTGATCTCACTTCCTTTCACCATAGGGGGTGGAGTATGTAACCCAATCTAATCATATTTCTTCCAAGAATTCAATTTATAAAACATGCAGAATATGAAATGGCTCATTAAACATCTGATTAATTCTATGTCAGAACTCAAGGGTCCATGCCGTTGAGATCCCCAAACTTGTCTTTCTTGAGATTAGCTGCCCAACTCTTTCAAGTCTGTGAATTCTCCACTGCTTCTCATAAGTATCCCACTCCTCCAACTTTTTAATTATCTAGAATTAGTTCATCTTACTTTTATCAAAATAACATTTTGAGTCTTCTGGGTTAGAGACAAACAACTTTATTATTCACTACATGGAAGCATTATAAGTAACATATATGTGTCAGTTCACCTTGCCCACCAAGTTCCACAGAATCAGCAGGAGGATACTTAGGTAGATGCCGCGGACAGAATGGATATATATTACAGCTGAGTTACCCGGAGTTTCAGAAACCTGAAGCAGTAAATAAACTTGCCTCAACTCTGGAGAGGGACATTATCTTCCAAGGCTGTTCACTATACAAACATCTTTGGAAAAATATCCAGGTAAAGAGTCAGAGCCTCTGCTCATGTGAGTGTAGAAGCATGAAAGACTTATGAATTATCTTCAACAGATGCTAGGACTTCAAGATTGAGATGTTTAATGGCTGCTGACATACAAACTCTACCATTTTAAATACTACCTGCATTTTCCCAACATCGTGCTATCCCAACTTGGCTGGTATTGCCCCTTAGAGTCAGTGATGCACTTAGTGAAAATTTGGTTCTAAGTATCAACCACCCTTTTCTGTTCTACTGCTGTTTTTTATTATTATTATTATTATTATTATTATTATCTTATTTGCTAAGCCATGTCATGAGCTAAGAAAATTTGGACAAAAGAGAGTAAATGGTACAACATACTGTTGAATTGTACACTTGGAACTTATTTGATTTTATTAATCAATGTCACTCCAATAATTTTTAATAAAAAAGATAATAAATGGAAGATCAGAAGAATATATTAAATAAGAATAATTTACATAGCCATAATTATGAAATATACTGAAAATGTCTTATTCCAATACTAATACATTTAATTTATAATATCTAGTTATTTATTAGGAAGATTATCTAAGACTGTGTTGTTAATATAAATCATTTTTATAAAAAATCTTTTAAATTTTATTTTGTTATTAGTTTCAGGTATACAGTACATTGGTTAGACATTTATATGATCTATAAATCAGTCCCCCTAATTGCTCTTTCTCTCCTCTTGCTCTCTACCTAGCCATTACATTAATGCTAACTACATTCCCTACGATGTGCTCCCTATCCCCCATGACCATCTATAAACTACTAATTTGTACTTCCTTAACCCTTCACCCCTTTCTCCCAGTGCCCTAACCCTTCTGGCTAACAGATTGTCCTCTATATTTGTGAGTCTGTTTTTGATTAGGTTGTTCTTTTTATTCCTTAGATTCCACATATAAGTGAAATCATATGATATTTATCTTTCTCTGTCTGACTTATTTCACTCAGCATAACCTCTAGGTCTATCCACGTTGTTGCAAAAGGTAGGATTTCATTTATTTTAATGATTGAGTAATACTCCATTGTACATATGAACCATAACTTCTTTATCCAAATGTATGTTGGTGGGCATTTAGGTTGCTTCCATATCTTGGCTATTGTGAATTGAGCTGCAGTGAACATAGAGGTGCACAGATCTTACCAATTATTGTTTTGCTTTTCTTTGGATAAATATCCAGAAGTGTAATTGCTGGGTCAAAAGGTATATCCATTTTTAATTTTTCGAGAAACCTCCAGATTGTTTTCTGTAGTCACTGTACCAATTTGCAATCTCGCCAGTAGTGTATGAGAATTCCCCTTTCTCTATATTCTCGCCAACACTTGTTGTTCTTTGATTTTTTGATGATAGCCATTTTGACAGGTGTGAGGTGATATCTCATTGTGGTTTTAATTTTCATTCTTCTGGTGATTAGTGACCTTGAGCGTCTTTTCATATGTCTATTGGCTATCTGTATTTCCTCTTCTGAGAAATATCTGTTTGTCTTCTGCCCATTTTTTAATTGGATTGTTTGTTTTTTTTTGCTGTTGAGTTGTATGAGTTCTTCATATATTTTAGATATTAACTTCTTATCAGATGTATCATAAGCGAATATCTTCTCCCATTCAGTCGGTTGTCTTTTTGTTTTGTCAGTGGTTTCCTTTTATGTGCAAAAACTTTTTAGTTTGATGTAGTCCCATTTGTTTATTTTTCTTTTGTCTCCCTTGTCTGAGGAAATATATTTGAAAATAAATTATTGTTAGCAATATCCGAGATATTACTGCTTATGTTTTCCTCTAGATGTTTTATGGTTTTGGGTCTTATATTTAAGTCTTTAATCCATTTTGAGTCTATTCTTGTGTATAGTGTAAGAAAGTGGTTCAGTTTCTGATCTTTGCATGTATCCATCCAATTTTCCCCGCACCATTTATTGACGAGACTGTCTTTACCCCATTGTATATTCTTGCCTCCCTGGTCATATATTAAGTGAGCTTATAGGTGTAGATTTATTTCTGGGCTCTCTATTCTGTTCCACTGATCAATGTATCTGTTTTTATGCCAGTACCATGCTATTTTGATTACTGCAACTTTGTAATGTAGTTTGCTATCAGGTAGGGTAATTCTTCTACTTTTGTTCTTCTTTCTCAGGATTGTCATGGCTATTTGGGGTCTTTTATGGTCTCATATAAATTTTAGGATTATTCTAGCTCTCTGAAAAATGCCATTTGTATTTTGATAAGAATTGCATTAAATCTATAGATTGCTTTGGGTGGTATGGCCATTTTAACAATGTTGATTCTTCCTACCCATGAACAGGGTATATGCTTCAATTTATTTGTATCTTCAATTTCTTTTTTCAACGACATAATTTTCTGAAAACAGGTCTTTTATCTTCTTAGTTAATTTGATTCCCAGATATTTTATAATTTTTGATGCAACTATAAATGGGATTATTTTCTTAATTTCTCTTTCTGAAAGTTCATCATTGTTATATAAAAATGCCACTGACTTCTGAATATTAATTTTGTATCCTGCCACTTTATTGAATTCATTGATCAGTTCTAACAGTTTTTTGAGTGGAATCTTTAGGGTTCCTATATATAGTATCATGTCATCGGCAAATAATGAGAGTTTTATTTCTTCCTTTCCAATTTAGATGCCTTTTATTTCTCTGTCTTGTCTTATTGCTGTGGTTAAGACTTCCAAAACAATGTCAAAGAGGAGTGGTGAAAGTGGGCATCCTTGTCTTGTTACTGATATTAAGGAAAACGCTTTTAGCCTTTCTCCACTTAGTATGATGTTAGCTATAGGTTTGTTATATATGGCCTTTATTATGTTGAGGTGTGTTCCCTCTATTCCTGCTTTGCTGAGAGTTTTTATCATAAATGGATGCTGGATTTCGTCGAATGCTTTTACTGTATCTATTGATATGATCATATGGTTTTTACCTTTCAATTTGTTAATGTGGTGTATCACATTATTTGATTTGTGGATATTGTACCAACCTTGTATCCCAGGAATAAATCCAACTTGATCATGGTATGATATTTTTAATGTATTGCTGAATTTGATTTGCTAATATTTTGTTGAGGTTTTTGCATCAATGTTCAAAGAGACATATATGGCCTATAGTTTTCTTTTTTTGTAATGTCTTTGTTTGTTTTTGGAATCAAGCTAGTGATGGCCTCATAAAAGGAGTTAAGGGACCTTCCTTCTTCTTGAAATTTTTGGAATAGTTTAAGAAGAATAGGTGTTAATTCTTCTTTGAATATTTGGTAAAATTCCCCTATGAAGCCATCTGGTCCAGGACTTTTGTTTTTTGGGTGGTTTTTGATTACTGATTCAGTTTCATTGGTGGTAATGATTTTCAGTTGGTTCAGATTTTCTGTTTCTTCTTGACTCAGTCTTAGGAGTTTGTGTGTTTCTAGGAATGTGTCTATTTCTTCCAGGTTGTCTAATTTGTTGATGTGTAATTACTCATAGTATTGTCTTATGATCCTCTGTATTTCTGTGGAGTCCGCAGTTATTTCTCCTCTGTCATTTCTGATTTTATTTATTTGAGTCCTCTCTCTTTTTTCCTTGATGAATCTGGTTAAGGGTTTCTCAATTTTGTTTATCCTTTCAAAGAACCAGCTCTTGGTTTCATTAATCTTTTGTATTGTTTTCTAGACTCTATTTCATTTATTTCTGCTCTGATCTTTGTTATTTTCTTCCTTCTATTCACTTTGGGCTTTGTTTGCTGTTCTTTTTCTAGTTCTTTTAAGGCAAGGGTAGATTATTTATTTGAGCTTTTCTTGTTTCTTGAGGTAGGCCTGTATTGCTATGAATTTCCCTCTTAGGACTGCTTTCACTGTGCCCCATAGATTTTGAGTTGTTGTGTTTTCATTTTCACTTCTCTCTAGGTATCTTTTGATTTATTCCTTGATCTCATTGTTAACCCATTTGTTGTTTAGCAGCATGTTATTTAGCCTCCATGTGTTTGTATATTTTCCATTTTTTTTCTTGTAGTTGAATTTTAGTTTCATACCATTGTGATTGGAGAAGATGGTTGATATGATTTCAGTCTTCTTAAATTTACTGAGACCTATTTTGTGTCCTAACATGTGGTCTGTCCTAGAAAATGTTCCATGTGCTCTTGAGAAGAATGTATGTTTTGCTGCTTTGTGGTGAAATGCTCCGCAAATATCTATTAAATTCATCTGATCTAGTGTGTCTTTTAGGCACACAGTTTCCTTATTGATTTTTTTGCCTGGAAGATCTGTCCATTGATGTCAGTGGGGTGTTAAAATCTTCTACTATGTGTGTATTACTGTTGATCCCTCCTTTTATGTCAGTCAATAATTGCTTTATGTGTGTAGGTGCTCTTATGTTGGCTACATATATGTTTACTAGGGTTATGTCCTCTTGATTTATTGAAACCTTTCTCATTATGCAATGGCCTTCTTTGTCTCTTATTATAGCCTTTGTTTTAAAGTCTATTTTATCTGATATAAGTATCACTACCCTGGCTTTTTTTATTATTATTATTATTTCCATTTGTGTGAAATATCTTTTTCCATCCCTTTACTTTCAGTCTGTGAGTGTCATTTGATCTGAAGTGGGTCTCTTGTAGACAGCATATGCATGGGTCTTGTTTTCTTATCCATTCGGTTACCCTATGTCTTTTGATTGGAGCATTTAATCCGTTTACATTTAAAGTGATTACTGATAGGTACATAGTTACTGCCATTTTATTATTCATATTTATTATTTCTTTTTTCTTTTTTACCCCTTCTCTTTTTACAGAAGTCCCTTTAACATTTCTTGTAATACTGGCTTGGTGGTGATGAATTCCTTCAAATTTTCCCTGTCTGGGGAGCTCTTCATCTCACCTTCCATTTTAATCACAAGCCTTGCTGGGTAGAGTATTCGTAGTTGTAGATTCTTGTTTTTCATAACTTTGAATATTTCTTGCTTGTCCCTTCTGGCCTGCAAAATTTCCATTGAAAAATTAGCAGACATTCTTATGGGGGTAACCTTGTAAGTAACTAGCTACCTTTCTTCTGCTACTTTTAAGATTCTTTCTTTGTCTTTGATCTTTGGCATTTTAATTATGATGTGTCTTATTGTAAGTCTGTTTGAATTCCTCTTGTTTGAGACTCTTTGTGCTTCCTGAACTTGTATGTCTAATTTCTTTGCCAGATTAGGGAAGTTTTCTGTCATTATTTCTTCAAATAGATTCTCAAGCCCTTGGTCTCTCTCTTCACCTTTGGGTGCTCCTGTCATCGGATATTGTCACGCTTCATGTTGTCCCAGAGGTCTCAAACTATCCTCATTTAAATTTTTTTTTTCTTTTTGTTGTTCTGATTGGGTTTATTCAGATACCTGGTCTTCCAGTTCTCTGATTCGATCTTCTGCTTCATCCAATCTACTGTTGAATACTTCTAGTGTAGTCTCCATTTCAGTTATTGTATTCTTCATTTTTCTGTTTTTTTTTTTATGGTTTTCATGTCCTTTTATATGCTTACTATCTCTCTGTTGAGGTTTTCATTGTGCTCATCCATTCTCCCCATAAATTTCTTGAGCATTCTTATAACCATTATTTTGAACTCTGTCTCTCATAGGTTGTTTGCCTCCATTTCATTTAGATTATTTTCTGGAGTTTTCTCTCGTTGTTTCATTTGTGGCATGTTTCTTTTTTCTCTCATTTTATTAAACTCTCTGTGTTTGTTTCTATGTGTTAGGAATATTTGTTTCATCTTTCAGCCTTGGCCAGATGGCCTAATGAGGAAGGTGTCCTGTGTGGCCCAGTGACACTCTCTCTTATTCCCTATGCCAGAGGCTCTGGATGTGATCTTTGGGTGGGTTGTGTGTGATTTTCTGTTGTAGCTATGCATTCATTGGTGTTAGTCGATAAAGAGATGGGATTCACATTCAGTCTCACTGATTTTGGGAATTGACTATGCCCATGGAGTAAGAGTTGCTGTGTGTGGGTTGACCCCACTGAGTGGGATTTGCCCTAGCAGGCTTGTGTACTTGTGCAGCCACCCTTTGTGTGTACCGCTAATGGGGCTAATAAAGAGTTGCTTTGTTGTAGTCTGGTGCCAGCCTCTGGGTGCATTGGTTTTGTGGCCCCTTGGTAGGGTTTCCCTAGTATGCCAAAGTCAGCAACTGCCAGTGCTCCTCAAGGCCTAACACTTCCTATCAGTTGCTCGTAAATCTCTGAAACTGGAAGAGCCTTTGGGCGATATGTGTATTGGGTGGTGCAGAGACCCTGGGAGTCTTCTGATTCTATTGAGCAAATTTCCCCTTGCCACTGCAGTGTCAGTTTGCATGCCAGAGTTGTCTCTGTGGCTCCCTGTACAAGTTTCCAATTGTTGCATGGCCAACTGCTGCCCATGTTGGGCCTGCAAACACCTGAGCTCTATTTAAGAATTACTGGAGCTCGTGGGTGTGAGTTTATGGCCCGCCACCGAAAGCTTCTCTCAGATGAATGTGCTTCTGTTTGCTATTGAATTTGTGACCCAAGGAAAGCACAGGATGGGACTGGATTGCCTGGGAGCAGGCTTGCCACAGGTAATTTGTGGGTTAGGTGGGGATGGTCTCACAGACCCCTGTGATTCTCCCACGCGATATTGCAGTTCTTGCAGGCTGCAGAGGTCTGCCTGCAACTAATTTCTCCACAATGCTCGCAGTGTGCTAGCCAAAGTTTTTTCCTGTGGGGATTGCGAGACCCGGGTGAGGGGCAGGGCAGTGGTGGATGACTGTCAATGAGCCTCCTGGGGTAATTTGTGGGTTGAGTAGGACAGGATCTCAGGGAGACAATGGCTGTCACATCAGTATATCCTAAGTCTTGCTGCAACTTTGGTAACCATCGTGAATTCCCATGAAAATCCCAGATCACAGCAAGACCAGCTGTTGTCTGGGGCTGGCCCACAGATCCCTGAGATCTGCCCAAGTATGTGTTGGCAGCAGTGATCTGCCTCAAACTGTCTCCGATATGCGTACTCACAGTGCTGGCTGCCAACTGTGAATGTTTGGCCCTGAAATGGTGCAGGGTGTGGTGGCAGTCAACCCACAACAAAAGCCCAATTCACAGATTGGGTGGGGCAGGCCTGTCTCCTCAGATCAGCATTTCTGAATTTGCAGTGTGGGAGGGCTTAGCATGAGGAAGCCTTTAGGGGGTCCCTCAGACTAGGGCACAGTGATGGTTGTCTGTCCAGTCTTTGTTCTGGTGCCAGGTAATGCAGACTTTCCCAGTATGAATCTTGTGTGAGCCTCTGACTCACCTCCGGTGTCCACAGGTGAGTGTCCGCAGCTGAGAGAACCTGTGCTTAGGACTTTCAAAGGGGCACCTAGGATTTCAGTCTCATTTTGTCTCACCCAGATGTCCAGAATCCCTTCTGATTTTTACAATAAGAGTTCTTAGGATCTCCTTTTCCTTGAGCTGGGACCCTGGGCTTGGAGCCCCCAAATAATGCTGGGACCCCTCTCTCCTTCAGGGAAGCCTCTGAAGCCTCTCTCTCCCTCCCAGTGTTCTTCCACCACCCACAGGTGTGGATCCAGCACGATTTGTGACTTTGCTCCTCCTATTGGCTTCAATGTGGCCCCTTCTTTATATTATCAGACATATGTGTTATGATCTGCTGGACTTCAGGTAATTCTCCAGTTTGATTATTTATAATTTGGTTATAATGTCAATGAGGACCTGAAAGGATGCAAACCCCGCTTTCACCTAGTTCGCCATCTTCAAGACATCTAAATAGTTTATATAGACACCGAATCTATCTTCAAGAAATTCACATCTAGAAGGGAAGATAATATGTGTATAGAAAAATCAAAATGCAATATAGTGCTGAGTTCCATTTAAAGAGAATTGAAGAATTTAGAGGAGTGGTTCCTTCTGATGAGGGGATATCAGGAGGGAACAGTTGAAAGATGCATGGAATTTTTATATCTAGAAATTGAATGTGGGTGGCAGGAAAGAGAAGGAGTGTTAAGTTTACAGGAAAGATATGAACACTGACGAGGAGGCAGGGAAACTGTGTGTGTGTGTGTGTGTGTGTGTGTGTGAAAGTGGTTATGGATCGGCTCTAGAAGAACAGAGTATAGGCTGTAAAGGCACTAGGAATTTCAAATGTCAGATGTAGAACCTAGTAATGGTGGGATCAGTGGGACAGCCATAGCTGTTGAAGATCAAGGGAAAATATAGGAGAATGTAAAAACTCAATGAGATCTTAACAAAATTTAAGATAAAAAAATTAAGCAAAATTTGTCTTTATGGCTAGTCTTACCATGTTCCCTTCTCCAGTGGGAGCCCCGAACCTGAGAAACAGAGTGGTACCCTTGCCTCAGACCCCTCCATTTGTTCTATATTCTTGATACACCCTTTCTTCCTCCTTAGGTTGGTCCATGTTGTGAAAGAGACCTCTGGGCATTGTGCAGCCTGCCCTTTTTTGTACCAGTTAAGGCACAGACCTTGCTTACTCTCTTTCCTATTCCTGGCAGCAAATGTAGTACCAGTTCAGCCTTGTTGAGGGCAAAGCAGAAGATGAGAATTTTTTCATAGCACTTTTTTTTTTTTTAAATGAAGAGAGAAAACTTGTCTTTTGGGTTTGCTGAGAAGATTCCACCTTACATATGCTGTTATTTTGTGCTAGGGTAATATATTAACAGGAAAAAAAACCTAAACTACTTGAATAAGCTTGTTTTATAGCAGTAATATTATTGGGAGTATCTGCTCTTCAGCCTGATGTAATTTATTCATTATTCTAATGCCATTTTAATTCTTGGTAACTTTTGAAAATTATGTTTTTCCTTTTTATTGCAGAAAAGTATACAAAATGAAAACTTGAAAGGAGAATGTAATTAAGTAGGATGAAACTGCATACAAAAAATACTCACTATAGAATAACGCAGTTATGTCTAGGATAAATACATTTAACTATATTTAAGATAAGGATATTGACTAAATGGCATTATTCGACCATGATATATATTAATAAATATTCAATATGTATCAACTTGTTTTGCAACAATACATATTCAGTATGTAGGTATATTGTATAATAATGAATGTTCAACAAAATATAAACTTATTTCATCATCAAAAGTTTTAGTGAATATTCTTAAATGTAGTGCTTAGTAAAACATTTCAGCAGTCTGGGAAAACCAAATGTGTGTGTGTGTGTGTGTGTGTGTGTGTGTGTGTGTGTAGTTTTCATGATAGAGTAAATAATTATAAAATGCAAAGTACATTAGTAATACATGCAGAGTAATGATGTCCTTGGTTGATAGATACATCAGCTTATGGATTATGATCTTCAAAAATGCATATTGAGAAAAATGTTATATTGAATAGATTTAATACAGCTTCATTAAAACTCACTGTGTACAAGAGTCTGTGCTCATTTTTCCTTATAGTTATCAATCAATCAATCAATTAGCTCTTTTTGTTCACAAATAAGATCTGTTCTAGGCACTGAGATGCTGATGTAAAGAGATGCAGACAAGATAAGTCTCCTTATGAAGCTGATATTCTAGTGATAGATGTAACCAGTAAACAAGTTTATAAGCATGGAATACCATTTTAGAAAGTATAAATTTGATGAAGAAAAAAAGGAGTAAAAAGGTAGAACATAAGAGTTTACTTTTTTAGGTAGCATATCAGGGAAAGTCTTTCTGAGGAAGCAATATTCAAGCATACCTGAATTAAGCGAGGGAGCCAGCCAAGAGAAGTACTGGAATGAAAGAGTTCAAGCCAGAGGCTAGAATGGAACAAATAAGAAGACTGATGAGAGCTGAATTCATAGAAATAAGCAATAATCAAATCACAGAGGACCTTGTAGGCCATAGTACAGATTTTAGAATTTATTCTGATTATGATGGAAAGCCATTAGAGAATTTTGAGAAGGAGAATGATATAATTCTATTTACATTTTGAAATTGTCAATCTGGTAGCACAATTAACAGAATGCAAGAGAATAAGCATAAATATAAGGAAATGAGTTATGAAGCTAACAAAGTAATTCAGACAAGAGATGTGAAAGACTTGAGCCAAGTTGGAAATTGGTGAATAGTGGAAAATGGTGATATTGGCAGACCTTGTTTATGATCTAGATGTGGGCGTGAGGGAAAGAGAGAAAATAAAAGATGAGCCCTGGGTTTTTGCCTTGCGAAACTGAGTGAATGACAGACAGTTTACCAAGATGAGAAAAATTGGGGGAATAGCAGTAAAGTGAGAGAATAAAAAATTCTGATGTGGATAGGTTAAATGTCATGTGGGTATTAGATTTCCAAGTGGAGATGTTAAATAGACAGCTGGAAATATGAGTTGGGAATTAAATGTGAGATCCAGACTAAAGGTATAAATATGGGAGTAATAAGCATGTAGATGATTTTTAAAGCCATTAGGCTGAATGAGATCACCAAGGGAGGAAGTATGGATAGAGAAAAGGGCCAACAACTGAGCCTGCAGGCACTACAACATTTAACAGTCAGATATAGCAATGAAAATCAAGAAGCAGCAGATATAACAGGGAAAGGAGGAGATTTATTTTCCTGGACCTGGGCTTGGCAAACTAGAGCCCTCATGGCTAGCCAAGGCTACTATCTGTTTTATATGGCTGTCAAGTAAAAAATAAGTTTTACATTTATAAATGGTTGAAAAACATCAAGAGAAGAATTTTGTTTTGTGACATATGAAACTTATGCGAAATTGAAGTTTCAGTATCTGAATAAAGTTTGTTGGAACACAGCTATGCTCATTCACTTACACATTGTCTATGGCTGCTTTTGTGCTACGACAACAGAGATGTGTAGTTGCAATGAAACCGTGGTTCATATAACCTAAAATATTTTCTGTATGGCTTTTTATAGAAAAATTTTACCAATCCTTTTCTTAGTAATTAATTACTAATTACTAATTAATTACTAAGAGAAGGATATGTTTTAAGAAGGAGGAGGTGATCAGATGTGTTGAATTCTGCTAGTAGGTCAAGTTAGAGGAGGAGAGAGTTGATCCCTGGGTTCGGCAAGGTAGAACTAACTGGTGGCCATGCCAAAAATAGTTCAGTAGACTGGTGGGGGAAAAGCTGGAATGGAATAGATTGATGAGAGAATGGAAATACAATATAAAACAACAACAGTAGCAACAACAACAGAAAACAAACAACAACCAACACTCTTTCAAGGACTTTTCCTATAAAGATTAAGAAAAATGTTGTAGCAACTGGAAGGAACATGGATTCAGGAAAGATATACTGCAGCATAATATATAACTGTACAGCATGTTCTCTTATAGCCTTTTATTTTAAATTATTTTTATAACTCATGTGAGCCATATCTGTTGTAGAGGAGAAAGCATGCTTGAAAAAATATATAATTAAAACTTGTGGGAAGCAGAATAATTGTCAAAGTTTATTGTGGTTAAGTATTACAGACCAAAAAATATTAGCTAAAGCATAAACAAAAAAATAGAAAGATCTGCAATTCAAATTATAAATACATTTGAATTGCAGATCTTTCTTATATTGTTAAGTACTAACTTTTATAAAAAATTATCTTGGAAAATTTTTTATCTAGAAAATGCCTTTTAATTATTGTTATATGGATATATATATATATATGTGTGTGATAGAGGTGTAGAACAACACATACTTGATATATGAAAAGATATTTTCTCTGTTATCATCGTAAACTAAACCTGTTAAATCTGATTTAATTAAATAAAGAGCAATTGTCAAGCAAAGAATCAACAATCACTATTTTTTAAAATTAAATTTATTATGGTAACATTGGTTAATAACATAAATCTCAGGCATACAGCTTTATTATATGACATCTGTATACTTTATTGTGTGCTCATGACCAAAGCCTAGTGCCCATTTTTGTTTAATATGGAGCTTATTCTCCAATAGTAAAATTGTTTCAGTTTTTTTATAAATCACAGGCAAAGTAGAGGACTGTGGATTTATGCATATGATCTGTCAGTCCTGAGGAGCGATGACAAGAAAAGGAACATAATCATTCAGATGCCAAACACATTCTGTGCCCTCACAGGTATAGAAATTCTGGCCAAGAACTGCAAAGCCTTTAATAATAACTCCCATAGATGACTCCTATATAACAGACATCCTGGACCCTTGGTATTTCAATGAGTGTAATAAGAAGTGAATTTATGACCTTGTACTTCTATGATGTATAGAGATATCTGGGCTTTAAGTACAGCCTTTGGGGAAGAGCATTATAGGATTGAAGCTGTCAGAAGAGATCAAGCACTGGCTAATGAACAAAAAAAAAAAAAAAAAAACTCTACTGAAGCTGACAGATTAAGCATCTAGGAGCAGTTCACTTTTCCACAATAACTTGAGCCAAAGTAGTTAGCAGAAGTAGATAATATAAAGAAGTTAAATGTAAAATGAAACTGTCTTATAGCAACTAGAACTTTTTCATTATCACCAAATATTTGTTGAATAGCTGCTTGAATGAGATATACGGGTTACAAATAATGAAATTGCACTGCCTTTCTCTAGGTGATATGACAACCATTTAGGCTTCTAACGTCTTGAAATATATCAACAAAAAGAATCAAGGCCTATACTAAAAGCCAAAAGAAAACAATCCTTTACCTTGAAGGCAGACTCTGCTACTTATGTCTGTTTTTCTCCATGTAGTGTCCTTCTCTCTTCTCTGGAAAGATTATCACCACCTTTTCCACGTGTAAGATTTAATATGAAGGAGCTGCTTAGTGAACTGTGCCCTTTCCTATCACCCTCCAAATTGTAGGACAGTGAATTTGACCCAGTTATTTCTCTGATTACAGTGACTGAGATAATTAGAATCTTTTCTGAACCAAATAGAGTCTTCCTGGGATTTCATATGCAAAAGTTGGGTGAGAGAAATCTCTCCTACTCTGGGTTATAATCTAGGATGATGTAATGTTGGAGCTACTTCTGATCGTACACCATACATCTGCTCTCATGTTGGAAGCTGTCAGAAGTAAGAGAAAATAGTCGAAAGCCAGAGAGCCTCTAGGATGAGGGAAAGATCAGAGGGCATCATTTAAATTTTTGCACCTGTTCTGTCCTTCCCACTTATATGAGCCAATACCTCTGCTACTCTCCCTCCTTTTTTTCACACGCTAGTTTGGGTTAGTTCTGACTAACATAGGCTTAACTATGTTAATCCATTTAAAAGCTTAACTACAATTGTCATTAATAAAAGAGAAATAAAAAGAGGTAGCAAACTATTTCATATTATGTATTTTATATAAGCTAGATGCAACTTTGTTCAAAAAGGGAAATATTTTAGCCACCTGAAGACATAAGAGGAATTTAGAAAATGTCTATTTTAAGTGCTTTATTATATAAATGAGTAAAGTCATGGAGGATCAGTATCTCCTATTATTAAACAGCAAGTCACTAGAAGACGTGAAACCCAAACCTTTTGCTTATAGTTCAGTAACCTTTCCCCTTCATTGTTGTGCCAGTGATAAATTTCAGTATTGTCTGAGAAACAACTGGTATTGTAATATGAAGTTATGTCCGAATGAAATAAATTATTACAACAATAAATTCAATATCTAGATTACAGAAAGGCAAAAACAGAGAAAGTCTTCTTTAGTGGATTTGTCTCATAAATACAGGACAACAGAAACAAGGAAAAAGTGGCTTAATGGAAAGAATATTTTGGACATAAATATTTGTCAGTTGCAAAAAAAAATGTGATTTTTTTTGACATTTAGCTTGTTATTGGTCCTATTGTTTCTATGAAAAATGTAATGACAAATAGACAATATTATCAATGAAATGTTTTGCCAGTTTTTGGGTCACTGAACTTCAGTATCATTCAGTCAGTCAAATTAAGGGAGGGGGAGTCCCTTAATAAGACTGATTCAGTATAATGCACTCATAAAGGTAATTAGAAAACTCACAGTTTGGTTCTCTGGAGATAGTTGGTTGAAACATGAGAGATGTAATGCAGAAATTGATCATAGACAGTGAGAAAGTGATCATTATGATTAAAATATTTGCACAGCAAACACTAAAAATGTTATAAAACAGATTTTAATCACTGTGGAATGGTGCTTAGTCAGAAATAGGTTTTTATTAAAAAGTCAAATACTCCTCATACAATTGGGGATAATTTATAAGATGTCAAATTCCTTATCAGATTGATCATTGAAAAAAATAGACTTGGGAATCAGCTGGAAAAGAGCATGATTTTCTCTTAATAGCATCTTGTCCACTTTTTTTTGAACTCATGGTCACCAACCACTCCCACCCCGACCTTAATGTAGGCAGAGGCTAGACTGAGCAAATGTGCCATGAACAAGGATGGCAGGGTTAGACAGCTGGAATAAGAACATTAGTACTGAATTCAGAATTTCTACCCCTGCTTTCACCAGTGCTTCTTAGGTTATGTCTGCCTAGAAGAGAACAGAACATGGCATGAGGACAGAACTTCTTTATTTTCTCTATATTAGAAAAGAAACATATAGGTATGAATGATGTTAAAAAAACTTAAAAGAAGTCTGGGTAGGGTATAGGAAGGATGGAGACAAGTTGAGAGAGAGTAATTAGCTAAAAGGAATTTTACCTTTTTGAAATATGAAATTCATCTTGATACCTGTCATATTACCTCCTATATTTAATTCATCAATCCTGCTTATTTTCTCTTGTAAATACCTCATAAATCTGTTCATTTAACTGCATCTGCAATCACCAAGCCACCATCTCTCTTGCCTGGACAGCTGCTGATGCCTCATGGCTGGTTTTCCTGTTTTCAGTCCCATTGCCCAGCAATCAGTTCTGTGCGCCAGAAGTGCCATGTTCAGGCTCTCAAGAGCCCATTGTGTGTGTCACTTTCCAACTCCATCTTCAGTGACATATACTGGTAGTTTGAAATTGTCCAGGATGGGAATATTTGCACCACAGAGATTGGAATATGCTATAAATCAGGAATTTTTAAAATTTACTTTCAAGATAATGAATTGTAAATATTTACTGGTACACTACAGCCTACAATTCATTTTCCATATAGCTGCAAAAGTGATGTTTTATAAACATAAATTGTATCATATCATCCTCCTACATTAAAGCCTATAACGATATCTTATAAAACCCAAATTCTTGGATATTCTAGACCTTGAGATATTCTGACCTCACCCTACCCTTGTTTTCTTTTACTACCCATTTTTCTCATTACAACATGCCACCCTTGTCTGCTTTCCGTCCCTTCAGCATACCAAGTTCATGGTTTTTGCATGCTAGGGCTGCTCTTCTGTTGTTTTTTTTTTTTTTTTTTTTTTTTTTTTTTTTTTTGCATAACTGAGTTGTTCATTGTCATTCAGGTCTCAAGGTAAAAATAACCTTCTCAGAGAGGTCTTCTATGACTACATATCTTGTTATTTTTATCATATTGCTTTCATAATATTTACTATATGAATGCTATGTATTTCTTTTCTTTCTATCTCCTCTATTATAATGTGTGTTTTGTGAAAACGGGGTCATGCCTTTTAGTTCCTCTTGCTGTATTACCAGCACCTAGAACAATGTCTGATTCAAAGTAATAAATTCAACAAATTTATTGAATTAATTAATAATTGGATGAATGCATATAATTCACAACTACAAAGCATAGTGTCTGACATAACTATTTGAATAAGTAAATGAAAGGGTGGATTATTAAACATATAATTTAAGAACAGATGATTGAAATCTTACTTGTATCTCATCCCATTCTCTACTTAGGTATCTATCATAACTTTCAAGAGGAGAAACTGTGCCTAGTGATAGTAGTGAGAGGTCAGTGTTCTGAAGCTCAGTGTCCTGGAGGAAAATCTAAAGATAGTCCCAGAACTTGAATCTCATGTTATTGATTTTGCAAATTGGTAGGTCACAGAGGCCAAAATGATCTATGTCCTGAAGTTTAGGGTGTTTTATCTCCTAAAACATTATTTTTAAAGAACTCTTTTATAGTTTTGAAGAAACTCTCAGTTGGGATTCAAAACCACTCCTCTCCCTGCTAATTCCTAGGCCATCCTGCTTCTTGAAGGTTGGCTATGGTGCCTAGTGAGAAATGAAGGGGACAATTGCAGACACCTATACTTAAACACTCTTATAGTCTGGATAAAACGGAAGGTTGCTTGTGCTCTCAGGAATCAAGAATACAGTGAAAAAAGCATTCAACTGAGAATGCAAAGATTAGGATTCTACTACTGATGTACCTATTAACTTACCTTCTGACCTGTACAATCAGAGAGTAAGTAGTTACTAATCTGTGAAGTGAGAGGGTTGGACTAGAGCTGCAGTATTCAAACTCTGCTCCTATCCACCTTGTTTTTTTTCAGAGATGTAGCATCAGCTTCTGGGGTTTGGGAGTGCCAAGGATGCAGAGTTCCTTCTTGGCACTGAGAAATGTTTCTTCCTTTCGCTTCTGCCATGTTTTATCTTATTGAGTTGGTTCCAAACAGGTCTTGAAGAAGGCAGGATTCGATTTTGAAGCCACTTCCTTTCTTGCAATCTCTTTTAGCAGTCTGGCTTTACTTTTTCCTCTAATAGGCACAGGACAGTAAGGTGATAACATTACCACCTCACAGGGCATGCTAAAGGTGACTTCAAAATAACATGCATTTTTATGGACTTTTGGAGAGACACAGAATTTCCATTTTCTTGTTCAAACTCTTTGACACTATTGAAATTTTAAGCCAAATAGGATAGGCAAGTGTTTTCATAGCAGCTAAGGAGCGCTTTCCAAATTACACTACATAAATGGCTACTCATTCGTTCTGTGCATGTTCCAAATGTGTGTGCACACACACAATATCAGTAATGATTTTCAGCTAAGTATTTTGCTACTTATTACTCATATGAAAGGAGACATGCACACACATACATGTAGATACTTTTTTTTCCCTACCAGCCTATGGTGATCCCACCTTCCTCTTTCCTTAATACTTAGCAAGTGGACCCACTGTAACTAGGTTCAGGTACAAAGCACTTGGGTAACTACCCTAGGCTCTAACACAAAAGGCAGATCAATTATACTACAGATATGTATTAAGTACTCAGTACTCTAGAGGCTATGGGATTTGCAAAGAAACACAAGACACATTTCTTCTAGAATCTTAACACACATGAAACAGCAGACAGCGTATAATTAAGTGTTAAATTGTCTGACACAGGCTGTTAAATGTAGTGGGAATTTCAGAAAGGAAGAGAAATTAGAGCTAGTAAAGTCAAATAAGACTTTGCAGGGTATGAAACATGACCTGGATCTTTAAGGATGGGTATCTTTCAGTTGTCAGAAAGAAGGTGAGTGGGCAGCCCCTGTTCGGGGTCTATCTGTTACAATAACTTTAATGACTTGATGTGCATCACAAAGAATAATCTCAGGGGCAACCAGAAAGTTCTTCTGTCCCATCACATATGAAAAATATTCTACTCTTAGATATAGTACTACATTTACTTTTTAAAATATAAATGTTTGGGTGGAATTTAAGACTTTAAGACAGGTTTACCTTTCATTTATCCTTTAATCTGAATATATTTAAGATTATTTCTTTCCCCAGAATACTTAATTGTAGAATAACAAGGACTTGATGTCACATGTCTTAGCATCTCCTATATAAAAACCTACAAATAGATTTATTTTTATGTATCAAGCCTCAGTGACTGGAAACACTTGTTCCCCTTAACTAAGTTTTTGCCTTCTTATGAAATAAGAGAGACAAATACATATGGAATTTGTTTAGTAGCAGTGGAGACTTTGATCCTCACTTCTTCCTTCTAACTTTCCTCTAAGCCTTGACTTTCTATGTATATACGATCCAAGTGTCAGCCTCCTCTTACTCATTTCCAGGTTCATCATCTTATGGTATATAAAGACAAAGGGAAAATCAGCCTCATTATTTCTCTGACTCATCCAGGTGTTTGTTGCTCTTTAGCGTCATATCCTCCTCAGGATCAGTTTCAAGGCAAAGACTGCTAATTGTCCCCTGTTGGTTTCCTCTTCTTCCTCAGTCATAGAACCTTTGCTTTCTTGCTAGGTAGATGTCTACCTGTAAAAAAGACTGCTTTTTTCAGACTGCATGGCTGCAGATATACCCATGTGACTAAATCCTAGACAATGGGATATAAGCAGAAGAAGTGCATGCAACTCACAGAAAGTATTCCTAAAGGAAGTGAGCTAACCCTTTGTCACTTCCTCTTCCTTGTTAGACTATAGATTCACTAACAGGATTCTAGCAGCCAACATGGATAATAAGATGACACTGAGAATGTAGGTCACCCATGGAGAGCAATAAGGAAATAGTACCTATCTCAAAAGATGGATGTAAGGAATAATTAAAAAAATGCATAAATGTGTTTCAGCTGTGCTTGTCACATAAAAATTACTCAATAAGTATTTGTTGATTTTGGTTTAGATTAAATTTTGGGCTGTGTGTTTCTGTGTATGTATGTTCCACTGCTTATTTGTTTGATATCAGAATGTAATATCAAGGTTACAGCTTGCACTCAAAAGGAACCAGACTTAGAAGGACCATATCCACTGGACCATGCGAATGTCTAACCTAGGTTGTCATGGTAGTAGTTCCATGACACTCTTACTAGATTAGCTAGCTCAGATTTGGAGAAATGTGTCGCAAAGGAATAGAAGGTGGATCTTGAGAGAGTGCAACATTTGATACTGGGAGAGCTAAGTTAAGCTTCAAGTAACAAAGACCCAAAATAACACAGCTTAAAAAAGCCGATCATTTATTTCTTGTTAATTTGAGGAGTAATGTAGCCAGTTTTTAAAGACCTAATGAGATTTTTGGACAAGTTGCTATCTTTCTCCTCATTTCTGGGGAAATTGCAGTAAGGGCGTCATTCTTGCAATTAAGGACATTTTCTTTGGTCTGAATTAGTTTTTTAAAATTTCTCTATTTTTAAAACATCCTTTCTAAGCCTTCTTAAATCATTGGTGGACTAAAGTGAGGGGATAATAATAAAAATAGAACTGAAAGACTATAAGATTTCATGGGGGAGAGGGCAGGAAAAAACCTCTCTGGAAGCTGAAGTCATAATACCTGATTAATGAGACTGGGTATGCTGCCCAAAGGGCAGCACAAGGGCACTGGCCTATGTGTCAGAAGACGTGAGACATGGAGGGGACCAGGGCACTTGGATAAGCTTTGCCAGTCTCGCTATTACTTCTCTTGATTGGGCTGTTGATATCTGTTAATTTTTTTTTTTTTTGTATTAATGAGCATTGCCATAGTGTAACATCTGCGTTGGATTTTTAACATTTTCTGAGTGCCAGCATGGTATACCGGTGCGAATATATCCAAAGGAAAAAAAAAGTTTTTCTAATTCCCTTATTGTGAAGATCAGTTCCTTTGTTTGGACTAAAGGAAAAACAGCGATACATCCTTTAACAAGCTTTTTCTCCAAAATCAATGTGCAATATGGGAGTTCTAGTGAACATTTAAGGACTGAGAAAAATAATAACAGGAAGAGAAAGCGTAACCAGATTCATCAGCTAATAGAGATCATTGTATTTTTGCTTACTCCTTTATGAAGAATAAGACCGGTCACCCTTTTTCTTCTATGCTCATTGAAGTCCTGAGACACTGATATATGTTTTCCAGTTTTATTCTCTGTAAAATAAAATGGAAACTAAGCATAGTCTGAAAGTGAAAAAAATCGTAGATGGTGATAGAAGAAGAATTGGCAATCCCCAAATAATGTGGCTTAGTGAAGTCGGCCTAGCTCAATTCCATGCTGTTCATACATATTCAAGGGTCTTTTCTTTTTAATATCCATTGGCCTCCTTTAAGTTAGATAACAGTTTCAAAAACCAACTTAAGAAGAAAAAGGAAGGGTTATTATAAGAAAGCAAGGATAATACATGGAAATTAAAGGCAAGAATGAAGCTGGGCTTCAGAAAAAGCCAGGAAGCCATCAGGGTCAGCGCAGAGCTCTGTATCTTGACTGCTTCCTCTGTACTCGTGGTCTGGCACCTCCCTGACCATCGTATGGCAGAATAGGCCAGCCCATGGCTCACACATTTGCACTTGTGGGTGGCTGCTTCACTGGCCAAATTTGGAATCTCAGGGGAGAGAATCTGAGCAGTTTGAATAAATATTCACTTTTGTCCCAAGTAGCTGTGGGCACGGGTGAGGGTCATGTCATAAGATAGAGCTTCCAGGGGTCCACCTCATTATATTCATGGGAATTATTCTCAGAGAAAGTGATTCGGCTCATGGTCTGGGCAGGCACTTAAGGTAAACTACTGTGTTTATTTCATGCTAAGCACCAAAGAAACTGCTTAACCTCCTGTATGTTCTTCTGAAACAAAATGGTAAATAAAAATAAAAGGACTTTTTTCATTTACCTCTTTGTATTAATTTCTAATAAATTTTGCAAATCATGCTATTCTAAGTCAACATAATGGAACAGAAAGCTTCTATTAACTTGGTATATTCGCTTTGGAGAGTAAATTCTGAACTGCCTGATCTCTCCAGGTTTTGTGGATTTCACTCAGGTAAATTTAAAGCAAATGGATAACTGAAGATAGGCAATTTATTTCTTAGGTGTTTTTAAGCAGTAGAGCTTGAGATATGGGTGTTTATAATTCATCATTGATACCCGGGACAAGTAAAGGATCTCCCATAACAATTTTCTTGTCATTAAACAACTTCATAGACCGCATTGAAAGAAAAAAGAAAACTAGCAGACAACATGTAGTCACCTTGTGGGTGCACTTACAAAAAGAGTAAGGTGATCAACCCATATTTGCAGAAAATACCTCTTGCAAAAGAATTCCTCAGGAGTCTTTGGATTGCTTGTGGTCGATACTGAAGGTACTGAGTCAATCTTTGTTGAGATTAGTTCAAAATGAGAAAAGCAACTGCAGAGCTAGTATTTGCATACCTGATCATGTCAACTAAGTCTTCTGGAATTCAGAAGAATGGCACTCAGGGCCGTGTGCACAGAACTAGCATCTGCAGGCAAGCAGAGAGCAGATCTTGAGGGAGATACTGCTTAGTTTTTAGAAGAAAAAATTCATTTCTTATTTTTGCTATTTTACAGATCATGCCTTGTGTGAGACTCCCAGCAGATATTAAGACTGAAAGTTTCCATTAACCAATATATATATTTTTTAAATAAGAAATTGGTGATAATGGCGGCCTAAGTTAAATGCACATAGGGTGACAAAGATACTGTAGACTTACCACTTTAAATTTGGGAAAATAATTATGTATCAAGAAATATAAAAAATATATAGCCATCTCTCAAAACTCCAAATAAATTAAAAGATTCAGTTAAAAATCAACTTGGTAATTTCTTAAAAGAATATGAATGTTTTAAAACTATGAACTATGTGATATGAATTTGTTTTCGAATAACGCAAAAAGTTATTAGAGGATTCACATGAAACAAACCTTTGTTCTGTTTACCCCCTACAACTGATAGAGGTCATTTTATTTTTAAAAAAATTATATTTACTTTAGAATCATGCATTTTCCCCCAGCTTTATTAAAATATAGTAGATGATTAGTTGCTCGTATTTACATTGTACAATTCAATGAGTTTTTTTTCCTCAATTTTAATTGGCATACAATAATATATTAGTTTCAGTTGTACAGCATAGTGATTAGAAATCTATATAACTCACAAAGTGGTCACTCACTAAATCTAGTATCCCCTTCCCCCTTACATATTTATTACAACATTGTTAACTATTTACCTTATGCTACACTTTATACCTATCTCCATGTCTATTTTGTAACTATCCATTTATACTTCTTAATCCCTTTGCCCTTTTTCACCATCTCCCAACCCCTTCCCATATAGTAGCCCTCAAAATATTCTCTGTATCTATGAGTTTGTTTCCATTTTTGTTATTGTGATATTTGTCTTTCTCTATCTGACTTACTTCCTTCAGTTCAATACCCTTAAGGTATTATCTTTTTCCATCCCCATCCTTTCAGTCCTTGTGTATCTTTTAATGTGAAGTGAGTCTCTTGTAGGCAGCATAAGTCGGGGTGTTGTTTTCTTATCCATTCAGCCACCCTATCTTTTGATTGGAATGCTTAATTCTTTTCCATTTGAAGTACTTATTGATAGGAATGTAGTTATTACCATTTTTTCTTCATGTTTTTGATATATGGTTTTTCTTCTTAAAGAAGTCTCTAACATTTCTTGTAATAATGGCTTGGTGTTGATAAATTTCTTTGGCTTATTTTTATGTCCTTCGACTCTAAATGGCAGCTTTGGTGGATAAAATGTTCTTGGTTGTAGATCTTGGGTTTTCATCACGTTGAATATTTTGTGCCAAGACCTTCTGTCTTGCATAGTTTCTTTTGAGAAGGCAGCTGCCAATCTTATGGGTGCTCCCTTGTAGGTAACTAACTGCTTTTCTCTTGCTGCTTTTAAGATTCTTTGTATATAACCTTTGGCACTTTAATTATAATGTATCTTGGTGTGAGCCTCTTTGAGTTCCTTTTTCTCGGGACTCTCTGACTTTCCTGGGGTTGTATGTCTATTTCCTTCACCAGGTGAGGGAGGTTTTCTATCATTGTTTCTTCAAATAGCTCTTCAACTTCTTGTTTTCCTTCAGGTACCCCTATGACCTGGATATTTTTATATTTAATAGTGTCCCATAGGCTCCTTAAATTTTATTGTAGTCTTGGCTTCTTTTTTCTTGCCATTCTGCTTGAGTGTTCTTGGCTTCCCAAACCTCTATATCAGTGGTTTGTTCCTTTTTATCCACTCTCTTGATTCCCTCTAATATACTCTTCATCTCAGATAACGTGTTCTTCATTTCTGACTGGTTCCCTTTTATAATTTCTATTTCCATTTTTCTGTTTTTTATGAAGTTCTCACTGAGTTCATCTATTCTTACCCTAAGTTCATTGAGCATCTTTATAACCAGTGTTTTGAACTCTGCATCTGTGAGATTTCTTGACTCCAGTATTCCTGGATCTCTGTTCTGTTCTCTCATATGGTTTCTGCTTTTCTGTTTCCCCATCTTGGCTGCCTTTCTGTGTCTGTTTCTATGTACTAAGCAAAACTCCTAAGTCTCTCGGTCTTATTAGTGTGGCTTGTGTAGTAGGTGTCCAGTGGCACAGTCCTGAGAAGGGTTCAGCTGCAGGCCAAGTTTAGCCCCAGTCTGTGCCCCTCTGGGGATACCTGTTAAGATTCAGCAAGCAATCCACAGTTGCTGTGCTTATAGTTGCCTCAAGAGGCCTGGAATTGTGTATTTTATTTTAAAAAGGTTGTAAACCATTTTATTGAGGTATGATTAAAATACAAAAAGCTATATATATTTAATGTATATGACTTGATGAATTTAGAGCACTTGATTTTTATTTTTTAAAACTAAACTGTTTAAAGAAGAGAGCATGGTTGTTTTTGAAATATTGCTCTTTGGATCTTGTTTTGTTTTGTATTCTCTTAATTTCTAATAAAAGTACACATGAAGTATTAAAGGTTACATGGAAAATAGGATTTTATTGGATCTTAGCCCAGTGAGTCACAATCAAAATTCACTAGACTGACAAGATGCAAGGCAAGGAAAGTGTAAAAATTAATTCAGGGGTAATATCAGTAATAGCATGGCGATGTGGTCAGAAATGATTCCAAAGTTATTGCTTAGGGTGTGTGTGTGGTGGGTAGCCCGGGGGCGGGGGGGAAGGAGGTGATATATATTTTTCTGAACCAAAAAGGCAAGTAAGAGTAGAAGTTTTTTTCATATCTTTGCATTGACTTAAAATAATATCTTGACAATCATGCTATTCTAAGTCAGAGTAACAAAATAACATGTTTTTATTTATTAGATATATTCCCTTTGGAGACTAACTTTATGGTATGACATTTATTGTCATATTTTATTAAGTATCTTTTTGCGTGAAGTATTCTGAAATCTTTATCTTTCTTCTGGGACACAGAAAGCTGTTAAATTTTAAAAAATGACTAACCTAATTTCATATATGTTCAGAATCTATTTTTACTTTGAAGTTTCTCTGACCTATTTTTCACTTTCTTTTTCTCCTTCTACATATTTTCCTTTCCTCCCTTCAACTCATGCATTATTAGGAAACATAAAGCTCAAAAGAAAAATGTCTGACTTTAAATGCAATGGAGAATTCCTGTTCTTTCTTAACTTTATACATATGCATATCCTGTTACCAGGGGATGATTTCATCATATTAGTTGCCTCCAAAACTTACACTATTCTTACACCCAAATTTGTTGTTGGCTCAGCATGGTCCCTGGAATGAGAATGGTTTGTGTTTTAATTCCAGATATTGATTGACCATGTGTTACTTTGGGAATAACAGCCAACTTGTTTCCTTAGCAAGATAATGAGAAAATTACTGACCTCCTCTCAAGAGAGGTTTGGCAAAAAGAGGATTACAAAATGCTTTGCATTAGAAGTGCTAAATATTCTTTTAAGTGCTTATTTTTCTTGGCATAGCAGTGTTCATTTGTGAATTGTTTTATGGGAAGACTTTAATTAGGGAGTACATATGACTGTTTTAGCCACTGAAAACATCTGTACATTCAAGAAGACGACCAAAAGAGAGTTCTAGAACTATAAAAATGCCCCGACAGAGCTGGATCATGTATGCCATATTTTCAAGATGGATTCACTGTGATACCTGCAACTTAGCCAATCTGAATCCTTGCCTACTCACTTTTAAACAATCTCTTAATTGGTTCATTACTGGGAAAGGTAGAAAACAGTGTAATTGAGGTCGGAAGGATCTCTTAGCACATGGAAGGGAATCTCAGTGCAGCTGGCAGCATGGCAATCCAACACAACCAGGGCTGTTCCAGTATTGGCAAACACTTTAAAAATAAAATAAATGGAGGACCAACCAACATTTCATTTGTCACTGTCTCAACAGCCCAAGGCAGAGCTCTGTTTTGCCAGCCACCTTTTCAAATGGAAGCATGTGTTTCAATCACATTTGTTTTCCTGACAGTTCAGGTGGTGTAAGTTTCCACAGGCCAGCTGCAGCTCACTTGCACTTCGGTTAACTGCTTCTCTCTGGTGCATCTTCACAGCCATTTCCTCATAGCTTAAGGTTTCCAAGCACACGAGATGTTTGTATTAGTAAAATATTTAGTTGCACTAGAATCTAAGACCTGCAAGAGCCCCTAGGTGGAACTGAGCAGAAATCAGTCTAAAGAGATAGTTGCCTATCCCCTTTTAAAACACACACACACACACACACACACACACACACACACACACACACAATACACGGAGGAGTGGAGGGAGGGAGGGAGTGTGAGGAGAGAGAGAGAGAGAGAGAGAGGAGAGAGAGCGAGAGAGCGCGCGCGCGCACGTGCGCGCGCGCGAGCTCTCTCCCTCACTGTCATACCCTAAGTTACACCCTTAGTTCTAAGACTAGCTATATGTTCTTGGATAAGTCGTCATCTTTGTGGGGGCACAGACTCCTGTTAATAAAATAAAAATTAAAATCTCTTCTCTGAGCCACACTGGTTTCAGATATTTCTGAGATTTTATTAAAACTTATGCAATGTACACGTCTGTGTAGAGTGTGGAATTGACTATAGCAGTAACTGCTGAAGTTGGCTGATAGATACATGGGGGTTCCTTATGATATTCTCTGCTTGTGTACTTGAAGTATTCTATAATAAAATGTTTTAAAAATAAAATAAAATAACCTGTTCTGCATATTTATCAGTAGAGTTATAGGTGAGAATCATAGGAGATAATATGTAAAATTGTTATAGAAATAATAAAGTACTAGAATAAGTGTATCTCAAAAAAGTGTATCTCCAGAGTGCCCACATCAGACTCACTTTGTATACTAATTTAAAAATGTAGATGCAGAGTTCCATGGACCTATGAAATCAGACATGATGGCAGTGTATCCCTGAAGAATCTCCATTTTTAATTAGTCCTTCTCAGATGATGTTTCTGCATTATGAAATTTGAAATCTACATACTCTACAAGTCTTTGTTGACACAGGTATTTTGAATAGATGGAGAACTTGCTTCTAGTGGGATTGAGGATCTGCTTTCTATAAAGCCCAGGAGCCTCTATTCCAACTGCTCCCCCACCTACCATCTGTTACTTGACCCCTGAATCCTAATTGTTAAGCCACAAGTTCATGCTATCTGCTGCCCCTTTCTTGGCCTCACTTGTACCAAATTTTAAGCAGAATCAAATGGTTGGTCCTCTTGCTTATGTATCAAAATCTTTGGCCTCAGTCTCATCATTACATGATTCTGTGTCAATTTCAGTCTGCCCAACTATATTTTTTCTGCCCAGACACTGTCCACTCAATCCTCAACCATTTATTGAGCACCTTTTATGTGATAGCACTCCTCTAGGTGCTAGCAAACTGCAGTCAGTCCCTTCCCTCATGGAATTTGCAGTGTAGATTTGGAGATTTTGTCTTTGAACAAGTAGATTATACAACTTCAGATAATGCTCAGAGCCAAGAATAAGCTAAACTGGGAGAAAGAGGGGTTTTAAGTTATAGTTGTCAGGGAAGAACTTTCTGAGGAGGAAATATTTAAAAAGAGACCTAACATGAGAAGGAGAAAGATTTAGTGGAAGAGATGAAACAGTAAGTACAAAGGTCCTGAGGCAGGAATTAATTTATGTTCAAGTAACAGCAAGGAGGTCTCCCTGACGGCATTGTAATTGTCAAGGTCAAAGTGGCAAAAAGTGAGGCTAGAGAGAGAGCCATGGCCAGATCCTATGAGGATTTGGAGGACATGATAAAAAGCTTGGATTATAAAATTGGTTGTGGGAACTGATAATGTTTCCATTAGTTTAATCAGGTGTTGCCATGTCACCTGAGACCAGATAACCCTACAGAAACTATGGCTCATTCTAGTTTTCTAGAGTACTCAAAGGAAGACCATTCATAATATGCAAATTGTTTCTATTTCTCACAATTAGTTTTCAGAAAAAAATAGAGAAAACTTGCTCCTTGTGTCCTCTATCATTGTTGACTACCTTCACTGAACATAATCCATAAAACCTCCAGGAAATATGGAACAATTTTTCCTTCAGCCCCTACTGTGTAATCCTGTAGTTACCAGATGTGACCACTAGATGGTGGCTGTATAACAGTACAGAGAAACATTGTTTTCTATTTGACAAAGGAATCAAGGAATGAATTAATAGATTAAAGACACTAACAAAATATATGTTCATTTAAAATTCCTTTGGTTGAAAAGATTGGCAAAAAAAAAGATATAGGAAAACATCATGTCCTGCGGCCTGCTTTTTGTTCAGTTACATTTTCTCTTGGTAGGGTTTTAGCTTCTCTGGAAATGGTCTTGTGACATAGAATACTCATATATGTAAGACAGAAACCCCACAAGTCATGGCAATGACTATGGAACAAATTCCTTCTACTCATCATTCACCTTACTCTTCATTTGGGGTTCCCTGGAATATTTTTTTCTTATCCTTATGTATTTTCTCAATTGTGAAGTATTTATGCTAATGATGCTCCAATTAATGTCTTCAGTTGGTATTCTGACCTATGATTTTAAATGCTCTTAGATAGCAGATGCATGGTGTTAGGTATTTGAAACTCAATAAGCTTTAAACCAAACTCGTAACTTTTCTTCTTTACTACTTCCCTTGAAATATTTTTCTTCCTATCTCAGTTAATCATGTTGCAACTTAGTCAGTTGTCTTGGAGAAAAATCTTTGAGTTTTTTTCACTCCTCATATTCACTTTGCCAAGAAGTACTATTGATTTAACCTCTGAAAGGTCTTGCAAATGCATTTATTCCTTTTTGTTTTCTCAACTTCAGCATCATTTTCATTCATGTAATCAATTCTCAACCAAAGTCTGTTTCTATTTTGCAGTCTATTGTCCACACCTTCTTTGGAGAAGTATTACTAAAGCTCAGATTTAAATGAGTCACTTTCATCACTTTCTTGCTTTAAATTTTTTTGCTCAAAGAATGAAGTCCAAACCCCATATTCTACTATTCAAAATCTTCAAGTTATGTTTCCACCCAGCTTTCCAGCCTCTTTCTGGTCTCTCCCTACCACACAGCCATGTTGTGTGTTCAGAGTCCCTGGTTTGGGCCATGGACTTTCATGATTGTATCCCTTGGCACATGCTTCTTGTCCTAGAACTCCTCTCTCCTTCCCTGTTGGCCTACAGTTTTTCATCTTTCCCTCAAAGATCTAGTAAAGTTTATCCCTTTTTTTCATAAAACTCTAGAAGTAGAGGATGTCCTCCTTAGTGCTTTTATTGATTCTTGTACACACATCTACTATAACGTTTGTTTAATGGCACTGTACTTATTTATTCAGTGCCTGCACCCTGCCACTGAACTGAGATTTGCTTTTTAGCAGAAAGTGTCTTTTGCCATTCTTATGTCTCCAGAAACTTACATAAATCTTGGAAAGTTTTAAATGCTCAATAATTCTTATTTTAATGAATGGACAAATGAACAAATTCCTATTCCCTCTGTATCTTTTTTAATAGTCAGGAAAGGCCTTCCCTTGTTCCTCTTTCTCTTCCACTTGTGCTCATGAATATTTTCACATGAGAAAGGAAGGAAAAAGGATATATGGAGATACTATCTTCTAGACACAGAAAATCGACCATTATAGAAAAGGGAAGCTTTAGGAACTGGACAAGAGGTGGGAGCAGAGGCCACCGTCAGAGTCATCAGAGTATAGGAGCTAGACCAGTGCCACACCTGCAGTCTCCCTTCCTTACTGCACACATGATGGTAGCACTGATGGAGGATGAGCCTTGTGAATTGATAGATTGGGGTCTTACCTGAAGTCAGGAAACCTGACTCTGTTGTTCACCTCTGTCTTTTAAGTGGCACTCTCCCTGGCATAGAGCAGGTACTTAGTAAGGGATTGAATCCCCGCAATTTATTTTCTTATTGGCAGACTGCAGTCAAATTCATATGATATCTAGAACTATTTATAACTTTTGGGATAAAAACTGTAAATATGAACAACCATGACTTTATTGAGGTGTCTGTGATGACTGAGGAAGAACTCATAAGCAGGCTTTTCTTCATTAGATAATTTAAATGTCTTTGGTTAGAAATCTGTGCATTATCTGTATGCCTTTACTTGAATGTATTGCTCAGTCTGGATGCTCACTATGTTTCTTTATTGATTCAAATGAAAAGTCAAAAAGTAAAAGGTTAGAAATTTTCTCTCTCTTTATGACCAGAAAAAAATTACACCTCTAATCATACAGATATATTTATTTGGTGAGAGGTAATAGAAGTGCATGAATTTCATTCATATTTAAAAAATATTAAAACAAACTTCAAGTTCTTTATTGTTGATATACATTTTTCTGTGGGGCTCAAATATTTAAACTTGTGACCTATCTCTGCTACCCAAAGATTCTTGTTGTGATAATATTTTTTGAACACGTGTTGATTTTCCCCACTACCCCATTCTTGTGACTTCTGGGGAGTATAGTTGTGTTACTCTTTGCCAGCAACTCCCTGTCTAGCTGTGTTTTTTTGAAAACTCTATTTCAGAATGTCAATAAAAGAATAAAAATCACTTATGTTTGTTTAATGCTTTATACATTAAAGCCTTTTATTCTTTTTAACCTTTTAACAATAAACTAAGCAGTGCTGATGGATCTACTTTACAGATGAGGATACTGTCGCTTACAGATATTTTTAAGCCAAGTTCATATCAATAATAATGTGAGCAATGGAATTAGGTTTAGATTTTAATTTTTAGATTCCCCATGTCTTTTTTTCCCCCCATACCATTGCTCAGTTGTGCTGATATAAGTTCATTAGGAAAGGTAGCTTTGGGGTGAGAGCTAGTTTTATTTAGCAGATCTGGAAATGGCATCCTAAAACAGTATCTCTGTTAATAACCTTTTTCTTATTCAAAAAAATAGAGAAGCCCTTATAATTATTACTGGTGTCTGCTCTGTGACGATGACACACATGGGCACCGGCCCCCGACAATGAGCACATGGGCATTGGTGTTACTATTCTTGGGCAGAATGTTAATAATTAGATATTACTTGGAGAAAAGGGCAATACTTCATCAAAAGACAAAGTGCTAGGCTTTGATATCTCTTTGTGCAGTTGCCGGAACACTTCTAGTACCTGTTTCTGATCTAAAGATTAGCTGGCGGCTTTGCCCTTTTTCTTGTGAAATATCTGTTCTTATGGGAAACCAGTACCAACACATATTGAGATTTTTTATGTCTTATTAAAGGTTGTTCACTGATATTTGTAGTTTCCTGCAGCACCTACCACATTATTTTGAGGCAAATTCTAAATTTACTCAGAGAGAAATAATGTTATGAAAAGACTTCTTCAAAATCATAAGGGATTGAACTACGGGGTGAATGTCTTTGCCATTGAGAAAGTCTCTTATAACTCAGTTTTTTATTGCTTTGAAGTGGCTTGGAGTGGACCTTGCCTCAGAGCTGGAAGTTTAAGAGGAAAGCTTTAATGTCACCACTGCAATATTTCCAGACAGGACTGAGCATGGTTCAGTCAGCATCGGAAGACCGAGTAACAGGAGGGACATTCTCATTCGGAGTAGTCAGAGGGATGCATATTAATGCAGATAGTCAAGGCTGTATGATGTTGAAAAAAAAAAAATCCCGGAATACTGCATGGATTCTGAGACAACACACTCCAGACGAGGCAGACAGTTAGTACTGGATGATGTAAAAGATGCAGAGGGAGAGACTGGTGGCCCAAGAGTATCCACATATCCTGAGGAGGCTGAGTGGCTCCCAAGAAGTTGTAGGTAGAGGGAATCAGGAAGGTTTGTGTTGGGTAGAAGGCTCAGCTATGAGGTTGTGATCCAGGGGTAATGACTCTGTCCTTGGACGGCACAGAGGATTCTAAAGTCTGGAATCTGTGCAGATTTTAAGGTAAAGATTTGATGCTAGAACAAGGATTGAAGTTGAGATATCAGAACTGGGCCAAAAGGTGGAGCCTAATTCTTGGGAATGAGGCTGAAGTCCAGTTATCACCAAGGCAGAGGAACATGTGGAAAGAAAATAGATTAGCATCTTTAATTCCTCTTACTCTGAGATCTTACCTAGGTCACTCAAACCCACATGACCTCCCTCTTTCTATGATGATGATGGTAAGGTTCACTTCAAAGTTGTAAGAGACCCATAAGTAATATATTTTAAAGAGCTTTGAGTATTATACAATACCACATAGTTACTGTTCATAAGTCCATTATGGATGAGTAAGCATTTATCTTACAAGTACTGCACCTTTTATGATGATTAATACTGTAATTTTATAAACAACATCAGAACGGCTTCCTGGTGCCATCCTGCCAGCGGTGAGCTTTTCTTTTCCTCCTTGCCTATAATTTGGATTCTTCATCCAGCCATGTTCTCTGTGGCCACCCTAAATCAACACCTCTTTCTGTCCTATTGTCTTTCCAGATGCCCATTTACTGCATACACTCCCGTGCTGTCATGGGATAGTCCAAAACTTTCAGTCTAGGAATTATCGAAGAAAGTTCCTCACCTAGCTTAGGCCATAGGATTGCTCCCATATGGAGCTTAATGAAAGTCATTGGGGAGGCACTTGCCAGCCCCTCATCCCTTTCACTGTGTGTGTGTGTGTGTGTGTGTGTGTGTATGGGGATGGCGAAGCACCTGAGAAACAAATATCTAGTGCTTAGAGAAAGAAAGGACACCAACCAGGTCAGAGAGAGTTTGAGGTGATTCTTAGAGCTCACGCATAATCTGACCTACAAGGCAATACAGGAAAGAAACAGCATGATCGGAGAGAGAATTTTTATGCAGAGACAGTAGCTCTCCTAACAGAGAGGACACACATTAAGAGAAAAGCCTTACAGACTGAGCTCTGAGATCTGCAGGGGAGCTCTAAGCACTGATCAGAATGTTCATCTTCTACCAGTGCCACTAACACAGGAATACCCAAAGACTATCTTTGGATAGAGAGCACACAAGCAAAGAGGTGAACAGACCACCAAGGGGTGCCCCTCCAAAAGGAGGTAAGGCAGATGTAGGGGACAGCGTCAAGGAGCTTCCTTAGAGGCTGACGCAAGGGGATATTTATATGGTGGACTTTTTGTCTACTTCGATTTTGATATTTGTTGGTTGCTTTTCCTTTTTAAAAGTAGGTTTTTTTCTTCTTTCTGGTAGTGTGCTTGCAAGACCTACTTGGTTTGTATTGATTTGACTATCCAAAAAAGAGGTTTTCCGGGGTCTTTGAATGTAGGTTTAAGCCAAGAGAAATATGACAGGCTAGAGTAACATAGGTTTTCATTGTTATTTTTGTTTTTCTTCTTTTCTCTGATACCTGCTCTGACAGTAGGCTTGTGTGTGTTAATCAGTAGTCTGGTTCTAAATATCATAAATCAAGCAAAAATTTTGATGGCCCAATAGGTATTAATTGCTGTGTTAAGTTTTATTAGAAATGTCTTTAAAAAGTGAAGACACATCTCTGTCATTTAAAGAGTTGGGAAAACAAAGCATAAGCAATGATAAATCACACACACAAAAAAATATATAGACATTTACAAAATTAAAAAGTCTCATTTCATCTCTTTCCTTCTCTTATGTATGTTTTGTTCAGATTTCTTATTGAAACACACACACACACACACATACACAATCACTCAGGAAAGTTCCAGTAATTATGGATGTAGTAAAACAATAAAACTCTAAGACGTTAGCTTCAATATTAATAGATCTCCTACAAGGTAGTAAATAATTAATTTTAAAATTAGTAAGACAGACTCATGCTACCAGATAAGAATAGGAGAGGGTGAATATTGGGCTAAAATACTTTAGGACCATTTTATAGAAAAGGCATAAAAAATAGATAGAATTTGGTTAGGAGAAAAAAAGTGAGAACAACATGAACAAAAGTGCTGAGAAAGAAAAGGCCAACAGAGAGAAATAGATAAAGAGGCACAGAATGGAAGAAATTAATGTTTGGAAAATAAATTGAAAAAGTGTACGGCATGCTTTTGTAGGATCTTTATGCCATTTTAGGAATTGAGATATGGCTCTTTGGAAGAAAACAGATTTATGAACGTGAGCCCCTTATTTGTATTTTAAAAGAAAACCTTTCCTAAATATGTGAGTATATGTGCATGTTCACAAACATAAACATACACATGTTGACTGCTGCTGTAGTAACTCAACACAAACCACCCCCACCCATGTTGAAAAATACTAGAACAGTTAATTTTCATTTATATAGTGAACTAGAGCCATCTTCACAGTTGATGGATAAATGATTTCAGGTGATCTCTGATACATCCCTAATGCCAGTACATCCTTCTAGTCAGCATGATACATTATGGTTCATGTAATAATCAGAAACAGTCATGCCTGCTAAATTTTAAAGAGTTCTTTCTAACATTAATATAATTTTGAAGACAAGCATACTTCACAGTAGAATTCCAGTTAGTTTCCTAGTGGATGAGTTTTATAAGCTCTTAAAATATTTAACGTAAGTAATTAATGAATACCTGAGGATGAGGAAAACTCTAAATTGTCCTATCTTCAGTATTATTACATGGACTACATGTGTTATTGCAATATATGTCATATTCCACTTATTTATATATGTAACCAAAAATATGATCTTACTTTATGATTATTAAATTACATTGGGCTATGGATATTAGCTGGAGAGCTAGTTCTATGATATTAGAATTCAACATTGATTCCTGAGTTATATATATTATCTAAAATGAAGTCTAGATTTGTGCTCTTACAGTATACATTTATACAATATCATTTACAAATAAATATTTAATGCTAATTGAATGACATGCTATTGTGTAGATTTTTAAACACAGAAGGCTCGATTTTTTTTTTCTTTTTTGGAAAGCCCTTTTACAACTTTTTCATCCCCTCACAAGGAGATATGACTTCGTTTGTGGCTTTCAGTCACTCATTAATATTTTATTAAAGGGGATTAAATGTTAGAAGCCACATCCTTAGAAGCAGTGTGACTCTGGAAAGTCAAGTAAAAATCTAAGGCTACATCTGCCTCCAGGTTCCTTATTATTACAGGTAAACTATGAAACCTACTTGACAATCTTGGTGATTACATCTGTGAAATAGTGATTATAAAGTTACCTTAGTAAATATGTTTCCCTAATAATGCTTAAAACTTGACCTTCAATTTTTCCATGCCTCGCATATTCTTTTTATATTGGCTCATCTTTCCAACATTATTATTTAATGGTATTTATTTTTCTACTGTTTTAGAGAGTCATACTTACCATATTTATGTATGGGCCTCTTCTGATCTCTTTATTCTCACTCTCTTTATCTCTTTATTTCTCTCTCTCTTTCTTCAAGGAGAGTTGGGGGAGGTGCTTGATTTTGGGTCAGACATCCTCCCTGTCTCTTCTCAAAGCCTGATCGTTCTGATTGGGGGACTTAGAAGGGACCCGAGAATAGGGAAAAGGTCTCTTGACTTAACTCTCTATGGTTGTTGGTTTCTGTGTTTCTCTGCCAATAGGCTACCAATGTCTTCTTTTTAGCCTCTGTGTGAGTCAAATTCTCAGCAGCAAAGAGATGTCACACTCAAATTGAGACCAAGAAGAAGAGGAAAACAGATTTTGGTGAGGAGCTATAAGTTTCTGCAACATATGGCAAATACCTTTAAAAAATGTAAGTCTGATAATTTAATCAGTAGTTGAGATGATAACTTACATGAAATAACCTAGAGAAGAAACAGCCACCTGTGCAACAAGTTGTACAAGATTCTAAATGAAGCTCATTGCCAGTGTCCAGAGGGATCGTGATCTTTTATCTACTAATTTTGAAAAGATTTTCTTCTACCTTTAGATCTCTTGAAAGCTAAAAAAAAATGTCCTTTAGATATCTCAACCGCTAAAGGACTAATGAGGCACTTATTTTGGGACCATGTGTTGATCATGCTCTTATTTAGTTCCAGTTTTTCTTTTTTTAAATGTAATAAGATAAGCTGCCTTATTTCTAGCTGGTTGTTTGTGATAGTGAAGTTCAGCCAAGTGTACAGTCCATCCATGAGACATTTTAGGTGAGATCCTGAGTAATATCGGGACAATTAAAAAAGATGAACCAAATACTAAGAGGTCAGATAGATATTTTAGAAGCAAGATACAGGAAATTAGAAATAAGGAGAGGAAATAGAGGTATGCCTAAACTATGACTGATAAATGTTATAACTAATAGATTTCAATATATTGACAGTCTCTGTATAATTACATCTACCTCCTCACCCCCGGCATTATTGAAATATAATAAACAATTATATGCTTGTATTTTCGTGGTACAATTCAATGATATTTTTCCTTAACTTTAGTTGGCATACAATAAGATACTAGTTTCAGTTGTACAGCATAGTGATTACAAACCCATATAACTCAAGAAGTGATCACCTGACTAAATCTAGTAACTTTTTTCCTCCTTACATATTTATTATAACATTGTTAACTATTTTCCTTACGCTACACTTTATATCACCATGTCTATTTTGTGACTATCCATTTGTACTTCTTTTTTTAGACTGATTTCTCCTACTTTATTATTTTTTAAAAATTTTTAATTAGTTTCTTTTTAAAAATGTTAATTAGTTTCAAGTATACAGTACATTGGTTAGACATCTATATAGTTAGTAAAATGGTCCCCCAATTGCTCCCACCCTCCCTTGACCTTTCACCTAGCCAATGTATTAATGGTAATTGCATTCCCTATCCCCATCTCTGTGACCATCCATCAGCTACTAATTTGTACTTCTTTAACTCTTTCCCCCATTCTCCCAGCCCTCCCAAACCCCCTCCCCTCTCTCTATCACCAAATTGTTCACTTTATTTGTGAGTCTGTTTTTGATTAGTTTGTTCTTTTTATTCCATAAATTCTGCATATAAATAAAATCATATAGTGTTTATCTTTCTCTGTCTGACTTAAATACCTTCTAGGTGCATTATCAAAGCAATATCTTTTTCCATCCCCTGCCTTTTCATATGTTGGAGTCTTGTTTTCTTATCCTTTCAGCCACCTTATCTTTTGGTTGGAACACTTAATTCTTTTCTATTTAAGGTACTTTTTGATAGGAATGTAGTTATTACCACTCTTTATTCTTGTTTTTGATACATGTTTTTTCTTCTTAAAAAAGCCCCTTAACATTTCCTGTAATACTGGCTTAGTGGTGATAAATTCCTTTAGCTTATTTTTGTCTGGGAAGCTCTTTATCTGTCCTTCAACTCTAAATGATAGCTTTGCCAGATAAGTTATTCTTGGTTATATATTCTGGGTCTTCAACCTGTCGAATATTTTGTGTCAAGCCCTTCCGTCCTGCATAGTTTCTTTTGAGAAATCAGCTGCCAGTCTTATGGGTGTTCCCTTATAAGTAATTATTTCTTTTTATCTTGCTGCTTTTAATATTCTTTCTTTGTATTTAATCTTTGGCATTTTAATTATGATGTGTCTTGGTGTGGGCCTCTTTGGATCTCTGATTTGGGGAATTCTCTGAGCTTCCTAGGGTTTTATGTTCATTTCCTTTACCAAGTTAGGGAAGTTTTCCATTATTATTTCTAAAAAACAGCTGTTCAACATCTTGATTTTCTTCTGTTACACCGATCAGATGAATATTTGGAGCCTTAATAGTATCCCATATCTTCTTTAAATTATTTTTATAGTCTTGGCATCTTTTTTCTTGCCATTCTAATTGAATGTCCTGATTGGCTTTCCTGTCCTCTAGATAGGGCATTTGATTCTCTTCTTTATTCACTTTGTTATTCCTTTGTTTATTCCATTTAATATACTTCTCATCTCAGATAATGTGTTCTCCATTTCAGACTGGTTCCCTTTTATAATTTCCATTTCCATTTTTATCTCTTCGTTGGAGTTCACTGAGCATCTTTATAACTAGTGTTTTGAGCTCTGCATCTGTTAGATTACTTGACTCCATTATATCTGGATCTCTGTTCTGTTCTGTCATATGGTTTCTGCTTCTTTGTCTTCCCATTTTGTCTGCCTTTTAGTGTCTGTTTCTATGTACTAAGCAAAGCTCCTAAGTCTTCCGGTCTTATTAGTGTGGATTTGTGAAGTAGGTTTCTAGCGGCACAATCCTGTGAGGGGTTCAGCTGCAGGCCAAATTTAGCCCAATTTAGCTCTGCTCCTCTGGGGCCACCTGTTAAGATTCAGCAAGCAATCCATAGATGCTGTGCTTATAGTTACCTCAAAAGGCCACACCAGAAACCGAGGCCAGCTGCCTCCACCAGTGTGAGTCTTAACAAAGAGTACCTGACTCACTGAGGGTACACCTGCATATGGCTTGGGTGAGGCCCGAGTTGTGGTAGGCGGGGTTTCAGGGAACCCTCTGGGCGGAGCGACCTCTGTTTTCCAGTTTGATAACATCACTGCACCGTTTGAGTTTTGCTCGGCCCTCACTTCGACAATGTCTCTCTGTAAGTCCCTGGTGCCCCCAGTGCACAGCCTAACGGGTACTGGTGCTCAAAATGAGCAGGTCTGTCACCATGAAAATCCACTCGTGGATGTGGCCCCTTTAAGAGACTTCTGCTGCTGTCGCAGCCTCCATCTCACTCAGCTGCTCGAGGCTGGGCAGCCTCGCATCCTCGCCCCGTCCTACCTTCTGCTGTTGCAGGGTGCTTTCTTGGATTTCTCCCTAGTTGTATGGCTTGTTTATTTAGATCTTGAGTGATTTTTCCTTGCTGCTGCTCGTTGTTTCCGTCAGAACTTTGATTTGGTCGCCAGAGGGATGAACAGAGCCTCTATCATCTACACCATTTTTTAATCCTCTCCCATTTGTACTTCTTAATCCCTTTGCCCTTTTTCACCATCCTCCCCAACCCCCTCTTCCATCTAGTAGCTCTGAAAATATTCTTTGTATCTATGAGTTTGTTTCTGTTTTTGTCATTGTGATATTTGTTTTTCTCTATCTGACTTACTTCCTTCAGTTCAATGCCCTCAAAATCCATTAAGGCAATATCTTTTCCCATCTCCTTCCTTTTGGTCCATGTGTATCTTTTAATCTGAAGTGAGTCTCTTATAGGCAGCATATGTAGGGGTCTTGTTTTCCTATCCTTTCAGCCACTCTATCTTTTGGTTGGAACACTTAATTCTTTTCCATCTGAGGTATTTGTTGATAGGAATGTAGTTATTACCATTCTTTCTTCATGTTTTTGATATATGTTTTTTCTTCTTATAGAAATATCAAAATTTCCCGTAATAGTAGCTTGATTTTGATACATTCCAATATTTGTATTCCAATACATATCCAATATATGTATTCCAATATACATATATATGTATTGTATCTAATATATGTATTCCAATACATATCCAATATTTCCCGTAATAGTAGCTTGATTTTGATACATTCCTTTAGCTTATTTTTATGTGGGAAGCTTTTACAATGTCCTTCAACTCTAAATGGTAGCTTTTCTGGATAAAGTGTTCTTGGTTGTAGATCCTGGGTTTTTATCATGGTGAATATTTTGTGCCAAGCCCTCTTCCCTGCATAGTTTCTATTAAAAAATCAGCTGCCAGTCTTATGGGTACTCCCTTGTGGGTAACTTTTTCTCTTGCTGCTTTTAAGATTCTCTCTTTGTATTTAACCTTTGGCATTTTAATTATGATGTGTCTTGGAGTGGGCCGCTTTCATTTCCTTTTTTGGAGGCTCTATGAGCTTCCTGGGGTTTTGTGTTTACTTCTTTCACCAGGTGAGAGAAGTTTCCCATCAGTATTTCTTCAAATAGCTCTTCAACTTCTTGTTTTCCTTCAGGTATCCCTGTGACATGGATATTTTTACATTTAACAGTGTACCATAGGCTCCTTAAATTATTGTTATAGTCTCGGCTTCTTTATTCTTGCCATTCTGATTGAGTGTCCTTGGCTTCCCCATCTTCTCTATCAATGGTTCGATCCTCTTCTTTATCCACTCTCTTGATTCCCTCTAATATACTCTTCATCTCAGATAATGTGTTCTTCATTTCTGACTGGTTCTCTTTTATAATTTCCATTTCCATTCTTATGTTTTTATTTCTTTGTTAAAGTTCTCACTGAGTTCATCTACAGTTCCCCTAAAATCATTGAGCATCCAGTGCTTTGAACTCTGTGTCTGTGAGATTGCTTGACTCCATTATTCCTGGATCTCTGTTCTGTTCTCTTGTATAGTTTTTGCTTTTGTCTTTCCATTTTGGCTGCCTTTCCGTGTCTGTTTCTATATACTAAGCAAAGCTCATAAGTCTCCTGGTCTTATTAGCATGGCTTTGTGTAGTAGGTGTCCTGTGGCACAGTCCTGAGAGGGGTTCAACTGCAGGCCAAGTTTAGCCCCAGCCTGTGCCCTTCTGGGGCCACCTGTTAAGATTCAACAAGCAACCCATAGATGCTGTGCTTACAGTTGCCTCAAGGGGCCACGCCAGAGACCGAGGTCAGCTGCCACCAGTGTTTGCCCAGTAAGGAACACCAGACTCACCCAGGATACAATTGATACAAATGGTTTGGATAAGGCTGTGAGTTAGGGGAGGCAGAGTTTCAAGGAATCGTCTTGGCAGAACGACTTCTATTATCTAGTTTGATGATGTCTCAGCTATGGTGGCACTGTGTCTACACACTGGAAGAGGGGAGGGCTCAATAGAGGAACAATGGATACCTCTGGCACTTCTGTCCAGAAGAAAGCCTCACCTCCAGCCCTCGCTCTAACTCTGTGTCCCCCGGTAAATCCCTGGTGCCCCATGAGCAGCCAACCCAGCACTGGTGCTCAGAGCAAGCAAGTCCATCACCATGGAAGCCCGGTTGCAGACACCGCCCTTTTAAGAGGCATCTTCAGCTGCCAGCTGCAGTTACCACAGCTCTGTCCCATTTAGCTGCTGGGGACCGGGCAGCCTCGTGTCTTTGCCTCCTCCAATCTTCTACCATTGCAGGTTGATGTCCTATTTCTCTCCCTAGTTGTGGTGCTTCTGTTCATCTAGAACTCAGGTGACTTTCCTTGCTGTTTGCTCCGTGTTCTGTCACAACTTAGATGTGGTTGAAAGAGGGATGAAAAAAACTTCTATCATCTATGCCATTTTTAGGTGCCTCTGCCTCTTTGTGGTTTGTTTAAAGATTAGTTTTTCTTCCAGCCATGTTGTTTGATAAACAGTAGGGTTATTATCAAGAACTGAATAAAGACTGTGGTGTTATAGTATCTATGGAGGCCACAAGAAATGTTTGGCATTTGGGATTAACTCAGTGTTTGAGAGGCCCAAAGCATCTTCTGTGCCTTTATCATTCTTTCCAGCTTGTGTATACTGTTAAGACAGAGTTACTGGGGAGTACACAGTAATGAGCAATGTGGCTTCAGATTTCACTTTAACAAAACTTTTCAAAATCTCACCCATAGTTATATTAGTGTTAAGAACCTGGCACATTTACAAATCAGTAACAATAGTCTTGATTAAAGAAATCTGAGTTTTAGTCCCAACTTTGCAGCTATTTAAGTGGTTAACCTTGGACAAATGTTTCATGTCTCAGATTCCATCTGTTAGGTAAGACATTTTATTAACTGTTAACTAAATGCCATCTGTTAACTAAGTGCCTTTTAAGGCCACTGTGTTCTCTGATGTGAGTTAAAAATTCACTAATACAAAGATAGGGGAACAAATTCAGCCACATTGCTTCTCCTGTTTCTCTTTCTTTTTGCTAGATGCCATTCTATATTTTTTTCAATTACAGTTGACATTCAGTATCACAGTAGTTTCAGGTGTACAGCATAGTGGTTAGACATTTATATAAATTAAAAAGTGATCTCCATCATAAGTCTCATACCCCCATGGAACTATACATATTCATTACAATATTATTGACTATATTCCCTATGCCGTACTTTATATCCCTGCGACTATTTTGTAACTACCAGTTTGTACTTATTAATTCCTTCACCTTTTTCATCCAGCCCCTCAACACCTTTCCCTTTTGGTGACCGTCAGCTTGTTTTCTGTATGTATGAGTTTGTTTTTGTTGTTTATTTATTTATTTTGTTCCTTAAATTCCACATACAAGTGAAATCATATGGTATTTGGCTTTCTCTGTCTGACTTATTTAGAATAATAACTTCTAGATCCATCCATGTTATTGCAAAGGGTAAGATTTCATTTTTTTTTTTTTAGCTGAGTAATATTCCATTGTGTATATGTACTGCATCTTTTTCTAGTTGTGTGTTGATGGACATTTAGGCTGTTTTCATATCTTGGCTATGGTAAATAATGCTGCAGTAAACATATAGGTTTATATATTGTTTCAAATTTTTTTTCAGATAAATACCCAGAAATGGAATTGCTAGGTCATATGGTAGTTCTATTTTTAATTTTTTGAGGAACCTCCACACTGTTTTCTATAGCGGCTTCACCAATTTGCAATCCCACCAAGAGTGCATGCGGGTTTCCTTTTCTTCATATCCTTGGCAAAACTTGTCTCTTGGTTTATTGATGGTAGCTGTTCTGACAGGTGTGAGGCAATTTTAATTTGTGTTTCTTTGATTAGTGATGTTAATCATCTTTTTATAAGTTTGTTGGCAATCTGTAAGTTCTCTTTGGAAGAATGTCTATTCAGGTCCTCTACCCATTTTTTAATGGGATTGTTTGTCTTTTTTAGTGGTGAATTGTTTGAGTTTTTTATAAATTTTGGATATTAACACCTTATTGGATATATCATTGACAAATGTCTTCTCCTATTTGGCAGGTTGTCTTTTTTATTTTGTTGTTGGTTTCCTTTGCTGTGCAAAAACTTTTTCGTTTGATGTAGTCTCACTTGTTTATTTTTTCTTTTGTTTCCCTTACCTGGAGGAGGAGGTTTGTCCAACAAAATATTACTAAGAGCAATGTTAAAGAGTTTACTGCTTATGTTTTCTTCTAGGAGTTTTATGATTTTGAGTCCTATATTTAAGTCTTGAATTTTTTTGAGTTTATTTTTTGTATGGCATAAGAAAGTGGTCTAACTTTCTTTTTTTTTTTTTTTGCCTGTATCCATCTAGTTTTTGAAGAGACTGTCTTTACCCCATTGCATATTCTTGCTTTCTTTGTAATAGATTAATTGAACATATAGGCGTGGATTTTTTTGTGGGCTCTCTATTCTAGTCCATTAAATTATGTGTCTCTTTTTATGCCAGTACCATGCTGTTTTGTTTACTATAGAGCTTTGTAGTATAGTTTGATACCAGGTTAAATACCTCCAACTTCATACTTTTTTTTTCAAGATTGTTGTGGCTATTTGGGGTCTTTGTGGCTTCAAATAAATTTTACAATTATTTGTTCGAGTTCTGTGAAAAATGCCATTGGCATTTTGATAGAGATTGCATTGAATCTATAGGTTGCCTTGAGTAGGACAGGCATTTTAATGATGTTAATTCTTTTTATCCATGAGAATCGGTGTATGCTTCTATTTATTGGCATCTTCTTCAAATTGTTTCTTTAGTGTTTTATAAATTTTTCTTTATTTCCTTGGTTAAATTTATTCCTAGGTATGTTATTTTTTGATGCAATTGTAAATAGGACTGTTTTCTTAATTTCTCTTTTTTTTGATAAGTCATTATTAGTGTATAAAATTGCAAACAGTTTCTGAATATTAATTTCGTATCCTGCTACTTTACTGAATTCATTTATCAATTCTAACAGTGTGTGTGTGTGTGTATGTGTAATCTTTAGGATTCTTTCTATATAGTATCATGTCATCTGCAAATAATCACAGTTTTACTTCTTCCTTTCTGATTTGGGTGCCTTTTATTTATTTTTTCTTGTATGATTGCTGTGGCTAGGACTTCTAATTCTATGGTGAAATAAAAATGGTGAAAGTGGACATCCTTGTCATGTTCCTGATCTTAAGGAAAATATTTTTAGCTTTTCCCTATTGACAATGATGTTAGCTGTGGGTTTGTCATGTATGACCTTTATTATGTTGAGATATGTTCTCTTTATTCCCACTTTACTGAGAGCTTTTATCATAAATAGACGCTGGATTTTGTCAAATGCTTTTTTGCATGTATTGGCATAATCATATAATTTTTACCCTTCATTTTGTTTATATGATGTATTATATTATTTAATTTGTGGATATTGAATCAACCTTGCATCCCAGGAATAAATCCCACTTGATCATGGTGTATGATCTTTTTAATGTATTGCTGAATTCAGTTTGTTAATATTTTGTTGAGGATTTTTGCATCAATATTCATCAGGGATGTTAGCCTACAACTTTCTTTTTTGTTATGTCTTTGTCTATCTTCGGAATTTGGGTAATAGTGTCCTTGAAGTTGGTGTAAATGAAGTTGAGAGTGTTCCATTCTCTTGAATATTTTGGAATAATTTGAGAAGGATAGATGTTAATTCTTCTTTGAATGTTTAGTAAAATTTACCTGTGAAGCCATCCAGTCCAGGACTTTTTTGTTTGAAGTTTTTTAATTACTAATTCAGTTTTGTTAGTACTAATTGATCTGTTCAGATTTTCTGTTTCTTCTTGATTCAGTCCTGGAAGACTGTTTCTAGGAATGTATCCATTTCTTCCAGATTGTCCAATTTGTTGGCATATAATTGTTCATAATTTTTGTTTTTTTTAATAATCCTTTATATTTCTATGGTGTTAGTTTCGACTTCTCTTTCATTTCCAGTTTCATTTATTTGGGTCTTCTTTCTTTTTTTCTTGATGAGTCTGGTTAAAAATGTATCAATTTTATTTTTTAAAGAACCAGCTTTTGATTTCATTGATCTTTTGTATTGTTTTTAAGTCTCTATTTCATTTATTTCTACTCTGACCTTTATTATTTCCTTTCTTCTACTACCTTTGGGCTCTTCTTGTTCTTTTTTGAGTTTCTTTAGGGGCAAGGTTAGATTGTCTTTTTTTTTGTTTTTTTTTTTTTTTCTGAAGTAGGCCTGTATTACTATGAATTTCGGTCTTAGGACTGCTTTTGTTGTATCTCCTAGTAGATGGTTGTTATGTTTTCATTTTCATTTGTCTTAAGGAATCTTATGATTTTGTTCTTGATCTTATTGTTAATCTATTCATTGTTTAGTACCATGTTATTTAGCCTCCATGTGTTTATGTGTTTTCCAGTATTTTTTTTTTTTCTTTAAGTGATTTCTAGTTTCATGTCATTGTGGTCAGAGAAGATGCTTGATATGATTTCAGTCTTCTTAAATTTATTGAGACTTGTTTTGTTGCCTAACATGTAGTCTATCTTGGAAAATGTTTTTATGTGCACTTGGGATGAAATGCTCTAAAAATATCAATTAAATCCATCTGGTCTAATGTGTCATTTAACATCTCTGTTTCCTTGTTGATTTTCTGTCTGGAATATTTATCCATTGATGACAATGGGGTATTAAAGTCCCCTACTATTACTGTATTACTGTTAATTTCTCCACTTATGTTCATCAATATTTGCATTATATATTTAGGTGCTTCTATGTTGGGTGCACACGTTTACAAGAGTTATATCATCTTGTTGAATTGATTCCTTTATTATTATGAAATGTCTTCTTTTGTCTCTTATAATATTTGTTTTAATGTCTATTTAATCTGATAAGTATTACTACCCCATTTTTTTTGTTGTTCTTTTTCATTTGCATGAAATACCTTTTTCCATTCATTTGCTTTCAGTTTGTGTGTGTCTTTTGATCAGATATGATGAGTCTCTTGTAGACATTATATGTATACGTCTTATTTTCTTATCTGTTCAGCTACTCTATATTTTTTTGATTGGAGGAGTTAATCCATTTACATTTAAAGTGATTATTGATAGGTGTGTAGTTATTGCCATTTTATTATTTATATTTTTGATCTTTTTTTCTTTTTAAAGAAGTTTCTTTCACTTTTCTTGTAATACTGGCTTGGTGATGATGAACTCTGTTAGCTCTTTCTTGTCTGGGAATCTTCTTATCTGTTCTTTGATTCTAAATGATAGCTTCCCTCAGGCTGACTGGTTGGGAGGATCGACCAGGACCACAGCATACTCCAAGAAGTGGTATTTATCTCAGCAGGTCTCTGGTACCTGTAGAGGCCACCCTTTGGCTGTGCCACCTGTGGAACTAAGTGATTGATGCTCTTTTGTGGTCCAAAGCTGGCTAATGGATGTGTTTGTTCTGGGGACTCTTAAGAAGGCCTTTAGTTCAGGCTAAGGCCCACCCCTGTTTTTGACCACTCCGGGGTAGTCACAGTGACCCATGGTTGGTAGCTGCCTCTGCTGGGCCTAGAAGTACGTATGAGAGGCCATGCTACAAACTGAGGCTGGCTTCCATCAGAGCAAAGCCTGAGACCACTCAGCAAAAGGCACAGTGCACTGTGAGGACTGCCCCCACCTTCTGGCTGCCTGTCAAGCACCACCCATTGCAAGAGCCTCGGGCAGCTTATGAGTTGAATGAGGTGGTGTCTCAGGAAGTCACCAGAGAAGGGCAAGTAGTGTTCACCAGGTTAATGCAGATTCGGAATCAGTGCCAGTATCAATCCTGGGGCCACTCAGTAAGAGACACAGGATACACCAAGGTCAGCTGCCACTTGCCTGGTCCCTGCGGACCTTGGAGATTTTTTAAGATAGACTGCAGTGTGGACCAAGTTTGGTATCTGCCACTGAAAGAGCCTCTAGTTGTGTGTGGGCCAAAGCTGGCTGCATGTTGCTGAAAGAGCCTCAGGTGGTACACAAGTTGTGTGGAGCAGGGTCTCAGGAAGTCATCAGGATGGGGCCAGTGGTGTTCACCAAGCTAATGGAGATTCAGATTTGTTTATGTGGGGCCAGGGCTCAACACAGGAAAGATGGTGCCTGCCTGTCAGCTGCATGGAAGGAAGGCTCAATACAGGGACAATTGCAACTGTCTCTCCAGCCCTTGCCCTGAAGCTACACAACTCAGCTTCTCTCTGTATGTCTCTGGTGCTAACCTCCACCCTATCCCCTAAGCTGCTGTCCTTTTGTCTGAGCCCAAGATGAGTGCCTGCGAGCAAGTGATTCTGTGTGCAGGCCCTTTAAGGGATGGCTGGGTTTCTAGCCACCCTCTGTCTCACCCAGACAGAGGTAATCTGTGTTGTGAGGCCTTCTTTTCCAAGCACTGGTGCTCTGGACTGAGGAGTCAGTGTGGGGCTGGGACCCCTTGCTCCTCAGTGTTGACCTCTGTAGCTGAGATATCTCAGATATCTCTCCCAGTTCTCGACTGCCACACATGGGTGTGCTGCTAGCCCATTTCTCATTTTTTTGCAGTCTCAACATGGCTTCTTCTTTATATGCTTAGTTATTGGACTTCTTTTCAGTTAGTCTTCAGATAGTTCTCCAGGTCGATCGTTGTATAATTTAGTTGTAATTTTGATGTGATTATGGGAGGAGGCGAGCAAAGCATTTACCTACCCCACCATTTGACCAGTACTCCCATTTATCTCTTTAATGATTTTCTTTCATTCATTCTGGCAGAATATTTTGTGCCTCAAGATATGGCAAGCAAGAGAAAGAAAATGGGTGGACCTACCTTTTACATCAATATAATGTGCCTGGAAAACTAGGCTACAGGACTCTGTAACTGGTATAGTTCTTCTAGTTTACCTTGGCTATATTTTAAGATTCCAAGAAAGAAAAAAATAACTAAAAAATGTGAATCGATGAGAAAGACACATATCATGTGGTTTTACTTTTATGTAGAATCTAAAAAACAAAATAAATGAACAAACAAAACAGAAACAAATTCATAGATACGGAATGCTTGCCATGTGGGAGAGGTGGGAAGTTGGGTGAAAAAGGTGATAGGTTTTAGAAGTACAAATTGGCAATTACAAATTAGTCATAGGAATGTAAAGTACTGCATAGAGAATATAGTCAATAATATTGTACTAACTATGTATGATGCCAGGGGTTTACTAGACTTATCGAGGGAATCACAATTCTGTATACTTGAAACTAATATCATATTGAATGTCAACTGTAATGAAAAATAAAAATAAAAAATTTAAATAATAAAAAAAGAAATGTGAATTGACTAGTTTAAAGTCAAATACTGGTAAATTCAAAAGTAGTGTCTTAGTGCATTTGGACTATTATAACAAAATACCAGAGACTGGGTGGCTTGTAAATACGAATTTATTTCTCATAGTCTTGGAGGCTGGAAATCTGAGATCAGGGTATGAGCATGGTTGGGCGAGGGTCATCTTCTAGGTCAAAGACTTCTTGTTATATCTTTGGTTGATGGAAGACAAGAGGGAGTTCTCTAGGGCCTCTTTTATAAAAGCAGTAACTCCATTCATGAGGACTCTGCTCTCATGGCTTAATATTCTCCTAAAAGTTGTACCTCCTAATACTATTGGGATTTCAACGTTTGAATTTAGGGGGAGACACAAATATTCAGACTTATAGCAAATAGGAAGTAGAACCCATGTCTTTTGACTATCGTTGTAATGTCTTTGTCTTACTATGTTGGCTTTCCCTCCTATGTTGAAAACATTTAAAAATATCTTCTGTAAAAACCAGGTGTGGAAGCAAGGGACACAATAAGTGTGGTAATTTAGTTGGCAGACAGATTTAGCAAAACTTGCTAAAATTATTATATTTTACATTATATGGGCAGATTTTTAGATTGAGATTGAGTTAATTAACCACAAACCGACTCAAGCTATTGCTATACAGATCACATTAGTCAAATGATGGTAGTCCTTTAGAAAAATAAGATGCTGATCATTACCATTTGCACGTAGAAATCAAAATTATTATCGCAATTCAAAATATGAAAAATTCAGAAAATCCTTAGACTGTATTAAATTGTTTTAAGTATTATTTATAACTTGGCAATAGTAAAATCTTCAGTGTCTCATTATAGCATTATGGAATATTTTCTTCTTTTATAGGCAGTTTCTATACATATATCAACACTGCATGATTACAAATATTTAGATATAGAGAAAAACCCTACAAAGCCAACATCACAATTATGTTTTAAAACCATGTCTCTCTTACTGCTCTTAAATGAATTATAAATGTTTAATTGCAGCTTACACAAAATGACTCTGTTGAAAGCAGCATGTAATCAAAGTACTAAAATGCTTCCTCTCTTGTAATGCACAGTGGTGCCTCAAATAACAGATCCTCTGAGAATAAAGTTCGTCTTGGAATCTGGCCACACTAGTGTTGAGTTGGAAGCAGTGATAGATGAAAAGGAATATTCAGCAGAATAATTTTAAATATATATTTTTTCATGTGAGAGTGCCAGAGCTTGAGCAAACCTAAGAGGAGGACTATATTCCTCTCCACTCTAATTTTAAGATTTTGTTATCTGGAAATAAAGGAGCTGCCTGTAACCTTGGCTGTTGACAACTATAGATTCTGTGATACTGTGAGTAAGAATCAACTCAGGACAGAAAAGAATATGTCCAAGGTAAGCCAAGTATTGTCAACTTCATTGAAGGGGAATAAATAATAACAGATACCTTTTTTGAGCATGTACTCTGTGTCAAGCACTATGAGATAAGATTGTTTACTTTCCCAACAACTTACATGGATATAATTATCTCCCTTTTTTTTTTTTTTGTAAAGTCAGAATAATTTATAGAGATTAAACAAATTGTCCAAACCCACAAAACTATGAAATAAGTAAGCTCAGAATCCATTTTAAGTCTGTATGGTTTAAGAACTCTTGCTTTTTCCTCTATACTGTGGACTACATGGGTTGAGATCCAGAATATATTATTAAACTACCATGTTATTTTTACTTTTAGTAATTTTATGAAACTAAGTGGTATCATTGGAATGTAATCTTTTATAATGATTTTTTTGGGGTCTCTTTTATATAGTACATTATAGTAAATATCTCACTTGTCTTTCTCACTTGAAGTTCAGTCAGATTGACCATTGAGATGGCTGTAACTTTCCCCCAAGACCAAAGACCTTAGTAACTTAGATATAATTTTTTAAGTCTTATGCACCTTAGAGAGGAAAAATAATTTTCTTGTCCTCAGATACTTTAAAACTGCTTTTATACTTACAAATGGAAGCCTTGAGACATTTTCTGTCTTCAGATGTGTTGTACAAAGTGAGAAACCCCTGGTCATTCCTGCCACGCTCATAACCTAATGCCTTATCATTACTCATCTTTTTCCTCATCTGATTCTCCTAGGCGTTTTCTAACAGGGATAAATTTGCTTTATCACATGCTATTCAACATCCTTCAGCTATGCCTGCCTCATGGGATTTATAATTAGAACTTCCTTCTTACTGTATAAAGCTAAGAAAAAGTTACCCAGAAATCCCACACATATAGCTAGCAGGATCATAGATAATTTCTGTGTGCTGACAGGGGTCAAACAAGCACAGGAAACCCAGATGTAACCCTGCCAATTAGAGAAAGGACCTTAACACACTAAGATCAGTGAGATTTAGATAATCACTAAATGCCCACATTTTAAGGTCTGTTAAGAAATAGAAAAGAAGTTGATCTTGTCAAAAAGAGCAAGATCTTGTCACTTCCAAAAAAAGAATTTGAGATGAAATAATGTCAGTAATGTGGAGCTACTGAGAATAAGAGGCTATTCTCACCTGCCTGACTCTATTTTATTTTGTTCTGTAACTGAACTGCTGGTCGGGATATCTGGAGGCAGTGTAGGCTAATGGAAAGAGCTGTTGCCTTGAAGTCTGAAGTCAAGGACTTCAGCTCTACCATGTATTTAACTTTTCTAAGCAAATACCTTATCTTCTTTGAGCCCCCATTTACATAGCTGTAAAATAGAGACAATAAAATCCCCTTTAACTACTTCATAGTCATTTGTAATGATTAAAGCAAGGTAATGTATGGGAAAGCACTTTGTTAATTTTAAGATGGTGTTAGCAGGACAGGCAGCATGAGTTGCGGGGCTTAGTAAAATTAAAATGTGGAGTCTCTTTTTCAGAAGCTACTAAGAATTTCAAGATGATGATAGCAGAGCATTAAACCAAACAACATTCTTGTAAGCATGGGGCCCTATGTGACTAAATCGTATGCCCACAGAGCCATCCCTGAGTATTAATTAGTAGTATAGGCTGTATCTCCTTTTTCACTTCTTGTCCTATTGTTGCTATAAAAATTGAAAGAGTATTCACTCTCATTTCTCTATGTAGCAAGACTGCCTTTTCTTTCTGATGTCCTGCTTGCAATGCATTTCCCTTTAGAAGTTAAGTACTTAGGAATGATACAAGTAAATAGGAAGTTAGACTTAGTTAAACTAATACTATTATTATTACACTTCTGGTACAGTAGGGGTTAAATAAGCTTGATCCTGTCAGAACTTCTCTAATGATAGTTAATCATTGTTAATGGTTAAGTCTTTCCATGGGGAACTGGATTATGAGTTTTCACTCTGCAGCTTTTAGAATGCAGCCTACTCTTTGGCTAGGGACTTCCTGTACTTCTCTTCAGCAGACCAGCTGCCACGTTAGGGAAGAATGTGGTAGTTGCCTGGAAAAGTTCAGTTCAGCCTTCTCTCCAAGGATATTTGATCCTTCTGAAGGGAAATCATTAGTTATACATTTGGGACCAGAGTTGCCAAGAGCACTAATAAAGTCTCTGGAAAGTTGTGGTATAGACACAGAGGAGATAAACAAGAAGTGGAAAAAAAATCTAATAAGTTGATTCCCTTATGGGATGGCACAGAATTGTTTACTATGACCTGGCTTTCTTGTCTACTTTTAAATATAATTTCTTAAGCTTCTTCTAGGTCAGGAAGTTTTTTCTTGCCATTTAGCAAAAACACTTATTTATAACTTTATTCCATTGCATGAGCTTAACAGCCCTGGCGTTTCTACTTATTATATTTTCTTTCTTTGTGTTTTATATCCCAAATGTTTACAGACTCCTTTGGTCCTTCTCAGTAACAATGCAGACCAGCTGTACAAATTGGAAGTGTATATTTTTTCCTCCATCAATTAATCCTGCCATAATTATAATCATTGCTCATCTTGGAACACTCAGTCCTCTGTCACCTGCTCTGTTTTGCTGAACTGGTCCAAAGAGAATGAAACTTCTGGTTCTTCAGTTATAGAGATCTATATCTCTGGGTATTATTTTGAAACTGCTCCTAAATAATTTTGGCCATTTTTTTTTCCTGCTAAGTTTACTGCCGTAAAATAGTATACTTATTGGGTACTAGGCAGATCACCTAGAAGGAATTGGTCAGCAGTTCTCAAATTAGAAAGTTCAAACAAATAAACAAAAACTCATGTATCAAGTTTTACAGTTAGGAGATGAATTTCATCAGTCTCTCAATTTGCTTAGCAGCTGCTCTGAGGCAAGGTCTCTGTGGGTGTGGGAGCTGTGAAGATGCCCTGCTTGGATCTCCCTTCAAGAAGGAACTTATTTATTAAGCTGTGAGACATGCAGTTACCTAACAGCATCTGACTATAGCACCTTTGGGACCTGCCATGGCATTCAGGCCAAGGTCAATATCTTTCCAGGTGGCTCTCATCACATCACTGAGCATGGTAGGGGTACTAGTGTCTGGCTATTTATGCTTAGTGTGGGACTGCTCTACTGGGCAATCTTTATTCCAGAGCACCCTATGGAGTTGGCTTAGGCTTTGTCAGAACTGCATCACAACCCTGAGGCACACCTGGCCCAATCTTACTTCCTTCCCTCTTTCTTCTCACAGGTGTCAGATCTGCTGAGTGGTCTGAAGACTTTTACTATTCAATCTATTTCATCTCACTTTACCTTTCATGAGCATTGTTACAAAATAATTCACTTAATTCTGAACAGACACAAGGAGGGATTCTATGACTGACTCGATATGGACTTCATCTAGCTACCTATTGTGGTAAAACTTGTTTCAGTGACCACCTCCCCAAGGCTTGTGAGCTCAATTACCTCAAACTGGCTTCTTTAACTACCTCTTACCTCAAAGAACCAAGGTGAGAGGCATAAGGATCTGGCTTCCTCAGCAGTCCTCAGGTGACACCACCAAGACATAGGGGATGAATTCCCCATTGTGTGAACATTGACTATTCAGGGAGCAGGAGCCAGGAAGGAATAAGCAAAACAAAACAAAACAAAACAAAACAAAACAAACAAACAAACAAATCACTTCCTTATCCCTTTTTTCTGGACTGTTTGGAAACTCAGTGGTCCTGCACACCTTTCTAAAGCCATCCAAGGGGCCTGGGCAATCAGTGGACCGTGCTACAAAGCTCTGGCCAGTTTAGTATTATACTCCCTTATATGTTCTCTTTCTCCTTTAGTGCCTTTTTTTGTACCTCTGCTCTTCCTAATAAAATGTTAGCAATAAATTTTTGACTTAGTCTGTCCAGGGAAATTGGGCTGAGACAGGTATCATCAAATAGTTGCTATTATTATTATTATTCTACCTACCTGAGACTCTACAAATTACTACTTTTTTCAAACCATCTTTCTATGCAGCCCAGCATAACCTCTATGTGTTATAAAAGAGAAAAACATAATATTTTAGAGACATGCTAGCAATTCTAGCAGAGAAGGATTCAAAGATATCTGCTACTGACTATGTGTTTGTATAATTGATTCTCAATCATTTATAGCATATTGTAGGCATAGGATATTGTACTGTAGTTTATAATATGTGTAAGTAGATTTTGATAGTCATTTTATTGATAGATTTTCTATTTCTATTCCCTCCACATGTACATATTGAGAATAGACAGTCTTCAGTGCCCTAGTGCAGAGTTTGAACATTTTCTGTGGACATTTGGGATCACAGGAGGTTGTAGAGTAATGAAGTGACATGATCAGAGTACAGCTTTATGGAGATTTGTCTGGGGGTATATGGGACTCAAAAGGGAAGAGGGGATGCCACATGTGAAAGACTTTGGACAGCTGGACATTAGCAGTATAACATATTCCTGTAGAGATGGGGAGGATCTCAAATAATTCTCTAACTTGGGGGTAAGTAAGAGGAGGAAAGCTGGAAAAATTTAGTGAGTGTAGCCCAAAGAGTCATTGTAATTGTACAAATCTCCATACTTCATTCCTTATTGGTGAGTTGAAGACAACTGTGTATTTATTTGAACATTTATTAAACACCTGCCATGAGACCATGCAAACAATTTTATATGTATAATTACATTTAGCCCTCTTAATAATCTGTAAAGTGTACATTCTTACTCACTTTAGATGAGAAAGGTCATACTCAACGTGTTAAGTGCTTAACGTTGCAGACTTCCTATTTGTCCAAGACAGAACATAAGCCAGAGTTTTCTGACTCTAAAGCCTGTGCTGTCTGTCTCACACCACACCACCTGTCACGTACACTGTCCTGCATGGTTCAAGACCCCGTAAATGATAGAGACACTAGAGGGCCATACGAAGCAGTTTATAATCAAGATCAAAGGAGGCTAAAGATTTTCTTCTACCTTCTCTTTTTTTCTTACAGATATTAGTAACGTCTACCTTTGACATGTCCAAAATAGGTTATTATCTAGAGCCTCTATGAAGATTGACAGTATATTGATGGCATCATTTTCGTGTTTTAGAACTAAGATATCTGAGCAACCCTGGTCTAAAACATAAGAAGAAAATATTGCAGCCACAATATATAGTTTCCAGATATAAATCTAATCCCTTATCATGTCATATTTGCTATCTTCTACCTTGGCAATTTTTTTGCAGTAAGTTTATAGAAGAGCCTTAGCCACTTCTCTTTCTGCAGCACATAGCTGTTGCTGTGTATGGCACTCAGGCTGTCTTTAACTATCATGTGACTCTGTTGAACTTAGGAATTATTCTAAGGATGAGTGAAATTGTTTATAGGCCTGCCAGTGCAGCTGCAAGGGAGTTAAAGCAATTTCCTACAGCATTATACTAAATGCTGTCTTTACTAAAGTAAGCAAAGAGTTAATAGAATTAAACTGGGTTCTTTATTCTGTCAGAAAATTGTCATAATTCTATAAAATAACCTATTCAGGCTGATACTAGCATGTTATTCCACAATGTGCAGGAGCTCATACTTTCAAAAGAGTGAGAAGGAAATGCTTCTTGGAGAAGGAGCCAAATTCTCTGAACTTTTGCTGGAATTCATTACAAGCTTTCCTCTCATTCTTGGCTCTAACAATTTGCAACATTACTATTTAATCACATTGCAGATTCATCTTACTCTAAGTAAACCATAAAGATAAGTTGCAAAAGTAATTAGAGATGATTCCTTATTTTGCATGAATATTCGCTACACAATGACTTTAAAGAGTTTATTGAAAGTAGAATTTTCTTTGCAAAGACATCTGCTTTGATATATACTTCTGGGAATACTGGCCATCCTTGACATACCAATGATATATGAATATGAATTGATGTCCGTAGCTTCAAGAGCCACTAGTACCAAACTAGGCAGGAGCCCTGCCCACTCCTGTCTCTGATGCTGGATTCCATAATGAATATTTGTCATCCCTACTAACTATTATCCCCTTATAGAACTCAGTTGTCTCTCTGTGTGTATATGTGCTTGTAAAGAGAGTCTGTCTTTCTGCCTTACTAGAATGTAAGCTCTATTAGTGTAGGGTCTATGAATGGTTTTGCTGATCATGGTATGCCCTGGAGCAGTGGTCCCCAACCTTTTTAGCACCAGGGATTGGTGCTCCTATGAGACCCTAATGCCTGATGATCTGAGGTGGAGCTGAGGTGGTGATGCTACTGCTGGGGAGTGGCTACACTTTCTCGCCCGCTGCTCACCTGCTCTGCGGCCCGGTTCCTGACAGGTACCAGTCCGTGGCCCTGGGATTGGGGACCTCCGCCCTAGAGGTTAGTTAGTTCAATAGTGGCACATGCAAGATATTCAGTAGAGATCTGTTAAATTCATTAGTTTGTTTAAGTAATTTGGTCATTCTTTAATTTATCTAACATGTATTGAATGCCTTCTATAAGATAGTCACTGGTCTAGGCGTTGGAGTTAAATGAGATGTTAAATATGTGTACATTTGTAAGTATAGATTTTCTACAGCTCCAGATCCAGGTGCCTCTGAAGAATCTGTAACATTAATCTCAAAGGATCCAGTATAGAAATATCTGGTAGTTCAAGTCACCAATGGTGCTGTGATCACTATTATTCTATGGGTAAGGGAACCTTATTTTTCTGGTGCCCGCGTGGATAGTCTTTGGATTAGGAGGTTAAATGTATTACTAGAATCTAATTTTAAAATACAAATTAGTCTTATTTAGAAATAACATTTAAAATTGCACTTAAATATTTTCAGTTTAATAGTAGCAGGTTAAGTTAGCAAAGTATGATTCTCCAAAGAGAGTCCAGGTATGACACTAGAAGACTAGAAAGAGACACAGAAGCCAGAGGTGGGGTGCACAACCTGTGAAAGAGGTTTGAGGGAATCTGGACAGAGCATCCAGAGTATGCACTATACCAGGGCTCTTGGTTTTATCACAGACATGGTATGGCAGGGGGTGAGGAGAAAATAGACTTATTTCTATTCTTAAGATAGGGGCCAAGAGAAGTTTAATTTACTTCTTAAATGGTGCATATTTTTATTCTGATACCCAAAGACATATTTGCTAGACTCAACTGCTAGAACTCAACTGTTTCATAAAATAGAGGCTGTTTTTCTACTTTGTAAAGTGAGGCTCACCTGTAACAGGTTTTTTGTTGTTGTTGTTTGTTTGATTGTTTGTTTTGTTTTTTATAACTAGGATAGTAAGAGCTCCTTTCTTTCTTCCTCAGTATACCCACCTAGAGTTAGGACTTCATTGCCTAACGGTGATACATAGAACTAGATTTTCTCTTCTTTACCTCATTCTAATGGTGTTTGGTGAAATTTACCTTTGAAGGGCAGGATCAAAACAACTGAACACCTTGATTCAGTAAAAAATTCAGGCAGAGGATAGTTTGGTATAGACAGATAAGCCCTTGTCATGCAATGTATATATTCTATGAGAGCAGGGACACAATAGCAGAAGTGTAAATCTGTAAACACCAGTGTATAAACATTCATCAGAGCAGAAGCCACTATGGTGACAATTAGTGGTAAACAAACTGTGTTTAACTGGAAAAAGAGCATGCAATTTAGTATTTATAAGATAAAAGCAATTCTTCCCTGTTAAACTAAAGAATATTGCCAAATATGGAATTCCTTTGAAGTTTTCACCAGGTTTATTAATGTGGTCAACACACCTGCCTGCTCTATTTATTAGATACCTTGTCACTAGATATTATGTATGAGAGAAAAAAAAATGGAAGGCTCAGTCTGTGTCCCCAAGAAACCCACAGTATAGGTGAGGACATTCATGTACAGCGTGGACCTGCAAAAATAATAGCCCTCAATTGTTTGGTGGATCCCAGCTCTGTGCCAGGCATTGTACTAGATATTTTGTTTCTCTGATCTAATCTTATCATTACCTCAACACTGCAAAGTAGGAAATATTGTTCTCATTTTTAAAATGGGGAAACGGGGGCTCAGAGAGACAAAATAATTTGGTTACAATAAAACAACTTGTTAGCGTTTGATTAGGATTCAAATCTGAACAAAGATTATTTTTACTAAACTAAGTTGCTTATTAAGAATAGTGTCAAAAAGTTTAAAATCCAGATTGATCTGAGACTGGAACAAGCATGCAAAGACTGTCAGAAATGCCTTTTTAAAAAGCTGCATCTGAGGCAAAAGATCAATGAAGAACACTGTTTTGAGTAGGACCAACATTACAGTATTGATGAGTAATATGGAGAAGCAGACACCTTCAACTTTTGTTTTTTGTCTTCTCTGTCAAGTAGAATAATCTTCAAACCATAGGAAAGTAAAACAAAATTGGTTATAAGGGAATTTAAATTTATATGGGTGAAGATATTATGAGATAGCACCTAATAGATTTTAGTGAGCTCAGGTGTCATACTAGAAGAAGCATGCCCTCGGATAGATCAATACACCTGTTATATTTTCTCATCACACCCTGTCTAACTGTTTGTTATGATTTGTAAGTATATATTTATTTGTGTAGTTATGCCAGTGATTACTTTTCTGTCTAGACTCTAAGCTCTATGTTGTGCTCCCTGTGCTATTTCTCTAGTGGCTAGTTCAGTGTTTGGGGCATAGTTGGGACTCAGCACACATTCAGTGAATGAAGGATTTCACTGAATCTCTGTAGGTTACCTCTGAGGAATCAGTGGGAACTGAAGAGGATGATGACACTCTGATTTTTAAAGGGACGTTGATGACAACCAGGGACACTTTCAATAAGAAGTGACAAGCTTGTATCGTACAGGACAAATAAAAACTGGCAAGGATCTCTTGACTGGTCCAGAAAAAGTTATTGAACCTCAATACTTTTAGGAAATATACATTTTATAGTTTAACATAGTTTTCACTTCCCTTCCCCTTTGTTGTATTCCCCAATTTTATTTCCTGGTTAATTCTTGGAAGCATTTGTGGTTTAGAGTCCAACAGATTGTTGACATTGACCCGTGCAAAGTTCTAGAATACATCATTGCAAAGATGGATTTAAAAAAAAAAAAAACAAATTGGGAAGAAAAGAATGATTTCTAAGACACAGGGCAAATAATTTCCAACTAACTCCTTTCTTTGACAGTATTTAAATGTGGTAAATTGAGTAATGGAAAACTAGAGTTCTGTCAGCTGTGTAACCTGTTCAATGTGTTTATCAGTGCTGGAACTCATGAACCATGTTTAAATTGAATTTTCTACTATCTTTCTAAATAATATTCCTATATGGCCATTTTTAAAAAAAATATTATTTTAGTTAGTATTTTCAGACTTTCTATTTTTGTAGTTGAGATTCTAGTACTCTTAACAGAATCAGGATAACATTCATAATCTAGCATATTAAGTGATTTGGGTGTGGTGTTTCTTAAAACAGTGTGAAGATAGAAGTTATCCTCCCACAAAAAAAAGATGTTGTTAAAAAATAAAACAACTCTCCTACATAAAATATGGACATGTTTAAAAATTTCTCTACATTATCATGATCATTTCCACTCCTACTCAGTTTTCCCCATTCAATCTGTTTAAGGGTAGTTAGAGCATATTAGATCTCATAGCAAAAGAGTATTAATTTCCTCATCTTTTGACACATTACTATAAAAATAGTACACAGAAGATAAGATACTAATGATCTGATCAGTGTGTACAGTTCTACCTCTATCTTAGGGTAAATTTGATGATGATTCTATTACTTTATACAAAGACTTTGACAATGAACTGGTCTATGTGATCTTGAGAAAATCATCTCTCTCAGCCTTTTCCTCCTTGAGAAAAATGGAGTTAATAATGCCTACCTTAAAGTGTTGTTGCAAGGATTATATGAAATTATTCATAACAACTGCCCTACTCTGAATCCTTACTATGTGCCAGCACTGTTGCTAAGCTCATCAGATATATTATTTTATGTCTAACCCAGAGTTAATCAGATATTAGTTGGGTAGTTTGCTGCCTCTCAAGTTTCAGGAAAAATCAAATCCGTAAATCTAAAATTCTTCTAAGATTTTTGCTCATTTTTAAGGAGTTCATTTTCTAAGGGTTAACTCAGCCTATTGAATCTTTCTTCATCTAATGCAAACTATGTTTGAGAGAACAATTTCTTCTTCAGTTTCTTTGTCAGAGATTACTTAACACCAATCGTTTGTGAGTTTAGGATATGGTATTGATGGTTTTGAAGTGTCATGGGAAAGAGTTACATAATGTGTGGCACAAAATTTTACCTTTTTCCTCACTACTACCCATAATGTCTTTCCCCTGCCCCTTTCTTTTTACTTTCTTCTTAGATTTCCCTGAGAACTTCGAATTGGTTGTCTACTATTATACAAAACTAGTTTTCCTATTTTAAAGTTTGGCTCTCTGATATCCAGGTCCTTGAGATCCTACTTCCTACATCATCATTTCCTAAAGTAGTTTTCCTTTTTAAAAAAAAAAAAAATCCTATATTTATCAATGTATTACATTCAATAGTTAAAAATTAAATAGGATTAAGGATGTATTTTGAATAAAATATGGTCTACTGTCCCATTCTTTCTCATTCTCAAGTCCTGTTCTCCTAATATATATCTAGTCACCATTTTTACAGTTTTCTTCTATAAGTTTCCAGTATTTTTATAAATGTTTATACTTGTATTGCTCTTTCTTAATTTAACAATCTCAGTACTTTTAGACTTCCTGCTTTAGTAGTTCAGGATGTGTCACTCAATATACACCCCCCTCTGAGCATACACGTGTTCCCTCATACTGTTCTCTCATTAAAGTTTATCATATTTCCAATGTACACACTAGTCAGTTTCCATGTTATTGAATAATTAAATATTCTTTACTGCTGAACCTAGTAGTATATTATGTTTCTTTTTTTCCAAATTTATTTTATTGTTTTACTATATTTATTATTCTGTTTATATTTCTCAATTTTCCATTTTTTCCAAAGGCTCCAATAAATATATCAAACACTAATATTTTTTTTCAAATGTTAAAATATAAGTGATAACAAATGGATTCATTAAAAAAAATTTTTTTTTGCCACTTGAAGTCTCTCTCCCATCCCTCCATCACTCTTCTTCAGTCCTAGCTGGTTACACTTTGGGTCTCGTGAACAAATGTCATACTGGAACTTCCTTCAGTCTTCTTCAGTGTTCGATCTGATGTCTGGGATGGTATGTAATCCTCTTTCTCAGTTTATTTTCTTATTTTGCTGAAACTCCTATTCCACTACCTCTCTAAGAAAGGGTGCATGGCAATTTATTTGAATCTTTGCATGTCTGAAAATATCTTTATTCTCTTACATTTATTGATAATTTGACTCGAATAATATATACATCTGTTATTTGATTGGAATAATGGCCATTGTGTATCTTTCAAACATCTTCTCTATATTTTTAGAATTCCCACAACTTGTAAATTGTGTCTTTCTAAGGTGTAATCCAGACTATTCTTTACACCAATCTCCTTTGCCGCTATGGTGCAGTTATGTGACTTTAGTCTATCAAGCGCACCAGTAAAAGATTTTCATTTAGAAGCAAGTAGCTTGGATTTTGTAGGAGTTTACCACTTTTCTGGTGAAGGTTCAGAGGCATGTGGTTTTCAGGGGCAATAATATCATCAGTGCTGGAGGCAGGAGTAATTGCAGTGAATTCTAGTGTGTGGTTGATAGAGAGATAAAATAAAAGTGTCCCATCAGGGTGGTTCTGTAGCATGGTTTTGGGCCTTGGTACTGAAATCCTGATTTCAAGGCTTATTTCTCTAGCCTTCCCAATGATTCAGTGAGTTATCTGCTATCCTTTAAAAAGCTTTTTTTTTTTTTTTTTGTCTTGGCCCACAGAGTGCAGTCTCTTGTTTGCAACTAAGAATGAAGCAGTTAATATGGAATTCTAGACTAAGAATAATTTTGCATCAGAAGTTGAGAGGTTGGGCTTCTCTATCATTGAATATCTACTGTTGCTGATGTCATGTGATGCCTATTATTTTATAAGGGCCTGTGTGTGTTATAAGCTTTCAGAATCTTCTCTTACCTCTTGATTAAATTTCTAATGATGTTTTATTTTCTGAGCATTCCTGAGCACTCACATTCTGGAATATTATTTATTTTAGTTCAAGGAAACTTATTATTATTACTTTGATAATTTCTATATTCAGATTTTCTGGAATTCCTATTATATGTTGGAAAGCAGGGTGGAATTCTCTCCTTTTGTTGTTGTTATATCTTTCCTATAATCAATACTATTTTACATTTTAGTCTACTTTCCTGGACTTCTCAGCATGAACTTCCACCCCTTCTTCTGATTTAAAAAAAAAAACAGTTATAGTGTCTTTAATTTTCAGGTGCTCTTTTATTTTAAACTCTAGGACAGTTCCTTTTTTATTGCATCGTTTTCTCATTTTAGAGAAAGAATGACCTCTTTGAGCATCTTTTATGTTATGTTGATTTTCTTCATTGCTTTTTATTTATTTATTTATTTATTTGGTTTCTGTTTTGATCTTTCACTTTAGAGACTTTCTCAAATGCTTGGTGACTTTGCCTTTTCATTTATATTTAAATATTTATTGCTAAAATTCCAATCAGAAGTCCTTTTGAAGGGTAGATGGACTTGTCATCTGATGACCTTCACTATAGAGACAGCTATTTTATTGAGAGTCACCCAAACGTCAGTATGTAGAACTGTTTAGCTACACTAAACAAAAACCCTCTAGTTTTCTCCTTACGGGGATGGAGTTCTGAGAACTTATACATAGCTCCCAGCTTGTCAGTACCATGAACCACTTCCTTTTTCATGTGTGTGTTCACACATTAGGAGATTTAACGACTTCAGTTCTCCAGAGGAAAAGCATATCCCATTTCTCACAGTGATTCAGAATAAGTTTGCCTGGCTACACAAGGTAAGAAAGGGGATCTGAGTGGGAAAGTTTCCAGGTCTGCACTTACTCTAAGTGTAGATCTTGAACCTTTTCCGTGTTCACTACAACTTGTCTCTGTTTTTGTATTGCTGATTGATTCAAAGACTGAGCTTCCTTTTTGCCCCCCACCTCCCAACATGGATGTGGACTTTAACTTCCTGTATTCTGATTTGTCAGCTACTACTCCTCTGTCTATTTTTCATCTCTCAAATATTCGTTGAAATAATTTCTCTCACTGTTGCTGCCTTTCTCATTCTCTGTGTTATGGGTTATTAACATGTTAATTTTTCAGTAGTCATTTTGGTGTAATTTTTAGAGGATGAAAGGTTAAAACATGTGACAATCAGATAGTCTCAGTTTTTCCAAATGATAGCAAAAGTTTCAATGAGGAATTCTAGTGTCAGCTATTAAAGTAATAAACTGATTAACTTATCACCACGAAGGAATTATATTGTCTCTTTAACACTTGGTAGAATGAGATTCAGAGGATTTAATTAACTTGTCCAGGGTATTGTCTCCTTAGTTGGTAGACCCATATTTAAATCCAGACCAGTCTGATTCTGAAGACTGTGTTATAACTATTAAACATTGCTTAGTACACCGAATAATTGACACATCCCAAATGCTCAATGATGATAGTTATTGACAATGTGAACCCACAAGTATAGTGTTCCATGTTTTAGATAGAAGCTATTTCTAGAGTGAGTGGAGTAATAGGATCATCCTTATATACAGTATCTGGAATAATTTTGGCCTGACAACAGTAGGTAACATAATTAACATTTAAATAGATAGATAGATAGATAGATAGATAGATAGATAAGTAGAATAATGTCTCCCTTCCTAAAGATGTCTACTTTCCAGTTTCTGAAAACTGAATATGTTAGATTATGTGGCAAAAGGAAATAAGATTACAGATGTAATTAAAATTGCTAATGAGCTGACCCTGAGCTATCTGGATGGGCCCAATGTAATCATAAGGATACTTACAAGTGGAGAGGGAGACCAAAGAGAGGATTGGAAGGATGTCAGCATGAGCAGGACTCAGCTTAATGATGCTGGCTTTGGAAATGGAGGAATGGGCCATGAGCCAAGGAATGTAGGTTGTCTCCAAAAGCTGGAAAAGGCAAGGGAACTATTTCTCCCTTAGAATTTTCAGAAGTGCAGCTCTGCCAATACTTTGATTTTAGCCTTGAGAGACTCATTTTAGATTTCTGATCTCCAGAATTATAAGATAAAACATTTTTGTTTGTTTTAAGCTACTAAATGTATGGTAATTTCTTACAGCAGCAATAAGAAACAACTACATTTATTAAATAAAAGAAATATGTGCATGTGTGCACATGCATGCACATGTGTGCCCATGCGTATGTAACTTACCAGAAGAAAATGGTGGTAAATGCTTACTTGGAAGGATTGGGCAGAGGGACATGATGTGGCTAAATAGTAACCCCAGAGATGGAAGGTGTCTTGGAGAGGAAGGAATAGTTGGTTCTGCAGAGGTACTACTCAGTAGTCAGGGTAGGATGAAGTCCATTTCATCTTGGACACAGGATAGTAACTCTTCTTGCTCCAATAAGTCTAAAATGCCTTTTATTTTGTTATAGTATACTCTATATAGTATAGTATATAGAGTGTAGACTCTGTCATAGGCCACTCAGGTTTGGGAGAACTGATAAATGGAGGAAAGAAGCAGAAGCCAATCCTAGTGAAAGGGAGTTAGGAGGTGGTGCCATTTTCTTCGTAGTTAAAGGAACAAACCTCCACAGTATCACCTAGTAAACCTGATTCTTAAAATAGGCTCTTATCTATTCCAGGTATTGGACCTGGAAGTCAAGTGGGAGGCCATATCAGACAACCTCAGGAGGCAAGTGAGGCAGGGAAGAGAAGGAAACCAGTACCTTACTGAGATTACTACAATGACAAAGCAGGGTTTAGTCTTTCTGAGGACCTCTCAGAGTCTGCAGGACACACCTCCACCTTATCCCCATGAGGAGTAGAGGGGCTGTGATATTTATTCACCAACTTCACTATGTCAGTGGTTGAGGGCTGCTTGAGGGATGCCACTTTTCTGCCACCTCAGGATACCTTTATGCATGTAGGAACATTCTCTGGCAAGTAGATAAAGCCCTTGATGAAGAGCTGCACATGCTTGAAGTAAGTAGTGGGAATAGTGGATGCCAGGGATTTATGTTCTGCTATCCTATCAGTCATGGCAGAGACAGTATGACATGTATGGCACAAGAATCTATGAGATACCTGGATTGTATCAGCTAGATCTAGAAGAAGAAAAATCAGACTGGTAACAATGGAAGCAAATTTTCTTGGCCTCGCTGATTAATAGCCATTAATATCCTGGAGAAGAGGAATTAGGAATTGATGTAAGAAACTATTTATGTTGACATTGCAAAGCATGTCCATGTTAAGTATATAGGAATCTAGATGCAGAGATATAGATATGTGGACTCAAACCTGAGTACTACAGCCCATCTGTGGGTGCCTGAAAGAGACAAATAAGATAAATAGCATCAAGTGTGCATTCCAGCAAGGTTTATTGTGTTACGTTTGTGTCCCAACATTACATTTTGCTTTTCTGAAAACACAAAGTCAAAGCCCCAAGTATGCAAATTACAGGTACACAATATGTGGTTGAGAATGCAGGTCAAGGAATTGGTTGTATGCTTCTTCCTTCCCTTAAGGTAGAACAGTTGGGAGTATCATCTTCATGTACTAAGAACTACCATTTAAAGTAATAGCAGTCTCAGACTCTATACCAGTTCACAGCAGGCTTAGTTAGCCATGGCAGATGTAATGACTTAGAAATGAACAATGTAAAAATAAGTCAAAAAACAAAACCCTTCTATTTGGAGACTGCAGTCAATGGTTATTAAGATTTGGCAAAACACAGATGAAAAACTGTTCCATTTTTTTCATGTCGTCTGATCTCTTAAGAAAGAAGCATTAAAAAGAAAAAAAAAACAGGAGCGCTAGCTTTGGAACCAAATGAGGGCTTAAATGCTCATATTCTAATGCTTATTAGCTTTGAACTTAACCAAGTTGTTTGAGTCTCAATTCTTTCACATGTCAAATTAATATATAAAGCCTCTTTATTGTAGATTTTTAATTGAATGTTCATCCTCATTTCTCCTATGCAGTCCTGAGATTTCTCAGAGTAGAAGGGGTATTTGCTTCTTTGTGATTAAGTTCAAGATTGTTTACTGATGCTCTTTTGAGTTCTTTTGAGTGTACTAGCTGCTGATGATACCAGAAAGAATGGAACACAGGTTCTGTCTTGGAGGAATTCTAAAGATGGTGGAAGTATAGATAATAAATCATCTCAGTACATTGTATTATGGACTATAGTAGAAATATACACAGAATATTAAAGGAACTCAGATAATGGGGTAATTGATCCCACTAGAGAAATAGAAGGGAAAAGAGGAGGCCAAAGAAGGGAAGTCATATTTGAGCTATGCTTTGAAAAATAAGTAAGGTTCTTTATTTTAAAAGGAAAGAGAGAGAGAATGCTGCAGGCAGAAGAACCATCTAAAGAATTATGTTTCAAGTGCCTATATATACGGTGACCTGAACAACCTATCGGGCAAAGGGTTGTTAGGCGTTTGGGAAGTTTACCTCCATAAACTACACCCTGAATCATTGTGTAGAGAAAGCCAACACTTGGTTTTGATAATTGTTATAGAGGTGGCTTGAATGATCTTTTTGTTGAATACCATTTTGAATTTATGTGACTTATACAGAAGGGTGCCCCAACTCAGAGGCCCAACTTCAAACAAATTTAACCATCTTTGAATTAGCTATACAATAGAAAATAGTGAAAAACTTATAGAAAGCCTCTGAGTGAGGATAAAACTATTACAGATTTTATAGGCTTAATTTTAAATTTATGTTCAAATTATATAAAATATACCAGTGAATTATCAATATATAAGAATTTAGAATAAAAAATAAAAGTTGATATTTTTGGTTGAGTATGGCACACACATTTTAACCCACGTTACTGCCTAAAATTCCAATAAAAGGACAATAAGGTGATTTTTTAAAAAGGTTATAAATCTGCAAAGGCAAGGAAAACAATAGGTGTGACATAGTAGATGGACGAAAGCTGTAACCAGAAGACTGAAGGAAGTTTAACCTTAACTGGATAGGGAATAAAGACCATTAGCAAAGCAGTTTGGACCACGTGGAAGCATGAGGCATTTGAAACTGGGAGTGCTAGTGTGATTGAAAAGCAGAAGGATTACTATTAGAAATACTGTTTAAGAATTCGACCACCAGATTTCCTTCTTCAGCCTACACTGTCAGGTTCCCACTGTTCCTTTCCCCTGAATAAAGGTGGGTGGTTTATCTGGAGAGGCAGAGTCAATGAGATTCTGAGTTTAGGACATGAAGTGTGGAAATTTTAGAGTTGGGGGAGGAAGGTGTGAATGTGTAATAGGAAGAGCATCAGAGAACTGCTGAATTTTTTTTTAGAGCCTTGTAGAATTGCTTGATTATTTTAACAACACAAATAACTTTCTAAAAAAATATTTAAAAGTCCTCCTCACTGTGGGACTTGGTTAAGACATTTTCTCAGACCCTCTCATGAATTCGTTTTATTGTGGATACATATAGATATTACAGTGTAATTTATATTCAAGTGTTACTTTAATATAGAAGAATTTGTATGTTAAAAAGGACATACATGAAACAAAATTTTTCTTTATCATTTTATTTTTTTTTCACCAAAATATCAAAATAACCAAAATTAAATTTATTACAGTGTTCTGATTTTAGGCATCAGGAGTCTTAGACCAGAACCAGTCATTTTAAAGGTTTCATCCTATTCTGTTTCAACCTCCTGCTAATAACTCCATGACTTATGCTTGGGTTTTTTGTCAGATGTTAATAAAATTTTCATCTTGTTCAATCAGACACATACCCACATTGGTTCAGTGCCTGCACTGAGCTGAGCAGTGAACATATTCTCCTTTGCAAACAGTGGTATCTTAATCTTGGTACCTCCGAGGTCTCATATAAAGCTTTTATTGTTTCCAAAGTGTTCCCTATTCCAAAGATGAACTTGTCATATTGAATGTATGACAAAAAAAGTCCAAAATTTTTACTTCCAAATGAATTTTTTCCCCCAAAGTATTCACTTTAGAAAATTAGATACTGTATAGCTCATCATGTTGTTTTAGAATTCTTACTTTGAATTTCCTTTGAAACCTGATGCATGGTTTATCCTTGTCCTGAGAATAGACCAGGATCATTTGAAATGAAGTCCAGTGAATAAGTTAATAAGAAAGTCAGTAAGTTCCATTTTGGGAAATAAAATTGAGGAGGCACCAAATAGAAATACTACTGAGTTTGTGTGTGACTGCTGAACAGTTCTTACAGCTGCACATTGTTTCTGTAGATGTCTATTTCAAAAGAGATTTTCTGTTGGATATATAGGTGTTAACAGATAAAATAGCTCAGAGCTAAACACTCACACAACTTATACTTACTGGTCAGATGTATTTTGATTTAATGTTTTTATTCTTTCTTTGTATGTGTTGCTGCATCTATAGCAGCTTCATTTATCTTAATTTGTCAACTCCTCTGAGGTCATTATTCTGTAAACTTAGCCAAGTATCATAATCAGGTAACTAAAATACTTTTTTTGTAGATGATAAATTTAATAATGGAGATAATGTGCATACATTCAGGGACTGCTGGAGTTTGCACAGAGTGTAAAGCAAAAACAGCACATCTTCAGAGTGTGGACAGGAACACAGTTAGAGTCCTGAAGATGTGACCCCAATGATGGGGATGGTTAGAGAGTAAGTTCATTGAAGAAGGATTCCTAAAATCATGGGATGTGAGCCTTTTACAGTGTTTAGTCAAATTCCTCATTTTACGGAGGATTAAACCAGGAACTGATTTTCCTAATACGAATGGAAGACCAGGACTCAATGAATATTCCAGGAATTGGGGCTTGGTGGTTACAGCCTTTATTTCTTTATGGTCTCCCTTCCAAGCTTCAAGCTACTTTTGAAGTTAGCAGTTTGTCTTTAATGCTTTCTTGCCTAAAATTTCATTCCCCTTCTTTTTTCTCCAAGCATCTGTGCTAAAAATTTCCCCTCATATTTCTTCCCATTCAACTTGAAGTTATTATATATAAAAGAGGGAAGGTTACGAAAACTTCTGATCTAAGCTGTTATAGACCTGCTATGAGATGAGAAAATGCTAAGAGAGATTTGCCTTCAAACTTTTAACAGCAGAAACCACTGTCAGTGAAATTTCCAGCAATTTTATTTATTTATTTATTTATTTTTTGAGAGGTCTTCCCAACAGTCTCTCGGTAATAGAACACTGCTAAAAATATTAAAAGGTAAATAATCTGATCATTTCCCCCTCTACTGTCTGAGGATTTATTATGCTCCTTGGATCATTATTCTTTATTGTCTGATTATAATAATGGATGGAGAAGACAATTGAAGGAAGCTGGGCAAACAGATTAATTTACATTCTGGGTCTACACCTAGACTTGGAAGAAAAGTTCCAGAAGGCAAGATGAGGGCAGTGAAAGGGAAGAAAAGGAATAGTGAAACTATGAAAGTTTGGAGGAATTTTGAGCCTGAGTGAGAAGTTTTTACAGCGCTTCCTATATGGGAATTCAGGGAGAGGCAGATATGGGGAGAGGGAATTTTAAGAAATTTTTTGTGTGAGTCATTAGATACAGTTCTTCCTTTTTTGCCTCTCCAAGAGACTTTATTATAGGCATATTGCTTTTCAAGTCTTTAAAAAGTTGGATTTTTGTTTCATTGGGTATATCACCATACAAAAATGGGCCTCAAAGTTGAAATAAGGAAGGCTAGTGTCATTTGGAAAATAACTATTTTTGATGCCTTCCCTCTTTTCCACAATGCCTAGCCCAATTTTTCAGAGTCTGCAGGAACCAAAAGTATGAGATAGGAATATAGGAGGGATTGGTGACTAACCTACTAAGTGCTTTTAATGTCTTCTCTATTTTCAAAATTTTATAATGATTAACTATGGCAAATGAAATCTATAGCAACATGGGTTTGAACTGCATGTATCTACCTCTACATGGATTATCTTCAATAAATACTGTAAATGTATTTACTCTTATGATTTTCTTAATATTTTCTCTAGGTTACTTTATTTTAGGAATGCAGTATATAATACATGTAACATACAAAGTGTATGTTAATCAATGTTTACAATATTGATAAGGCTTCCAGTTAACAGTAAGCCATTAGTTAAGTGTTGGGGGATGAGAATTGTATGTGGATTTTTGAGTGCACGGGGTGTCAGCACCTTTAACCCTGGCATTGTTACTAGGGTCAACTGTATAGACTTGTTCGCCAGTTAATAAGTCTAGTTCATGACTTATGAGATTAAATTTTCCACTTTCAAGACACTGTCATTATTAGTTTCTCCCATAATCTGGATACTTTACCGTGACATATATAGGTGAAGGCAAGTCCTAAATGAACTTATTATACAATTTTATGAAGTATTTTGGGCAGCATTGCAGATATATAAAGAATACTTTTCACTATTCTTGTCATCCATTTTCCCACCATAACTGTATTATCTCCTGATCTGGAATGTGAAACTAATCTAAATGACTGTTTGTTTCATTGCAGCCTCTTTTTTCTACCACAACACAAACAGAAGTGGCAGGATATTAGAGACAAAATGGATAATGCTAAAAAAATTACAGTTTAACTTCTCATTTATCAATGTAATTGAAAGTTACTAAGGGGTGTGTGGTGCCAGTGTTTCTATCAGAGCATGAATAATCTATTTATGCAGCATAATTTATCCTTCTGAGGTTCTAATAAGGACTGTTTAATTCAGGTTTTAATCAAACCTGACAAATCATCGTTGAAGCTGGCAATGGGCTTGTTCACAGGTGCCATTTCCCTGCTAGTTCAACATAGCTTAGATTCATCTCTCTCTCTCTCCACATGTTCCTTTCAGGCTTCACTTATTATAACAACAACAAACAACAAAAATACTCGTTTCCCTCAACACCAAAATGCCAAATGTTTCTGATCTTTTTTTTTTTTTGAATACTCAGTGCCATTTGCAGCAGCCATTTTTATTATTTTTTTAATATTGGAAATATTGAAGATGAAAAAAATGATTTATTTTTAACAAACAAATCTATTCTGCATTCCTTGCAGTAGGTTCCTGTTCCAAACCCTGCTTTTATCCAGTAATGAACTTGACTCAGACAAGATCCATCTGCTGATGACTGGAAGATGCACCAGCCTAGATGCACTTAGAAGCCCCAGAGCCTGAAAGCTGACATCTCATTTGAAAAACAAACCCAGCCTCTTTCCAGGAGAGGGTACACAGCATATGGGAGATTTATAATGCAAAGAGAAATCGTGGTTTAATGTATGGATTTTGATATTGCAGAAATGAATGTAAGGGCCTATAATCTTCAACACTAACATGTGATAGAGGAATGAAGTTTAATCAGTTAGCTCCATGCCCCAGAATAGGATCATGGCCTCTAAAAAGAGCAAGGTATATTCTACTCACTTACGTTTCTTCCTGAAAACAGCTTTATAATTAAATGCAGGCTCTAAGTTTCCAAATCACTTTAACATCTATTATTTCATTTTTCTTCACAATAACCTTTTGAAGCAGGTAATATACATTACAGCATCCCATTTTATAGATGAACAAAATCAGAAAGGGTAATTTTTGGCCCGAAGCCATATAGTTGGTCATTTGACCTCTAATCCAGATATATTGGTTCCAAGATTTGTGTCCCTTCCTCTGCAGTATGGCACCTCATTGTTACTGGGGGACCAGCCTTTGACAGAATTCTTGCGGTGCCTGACATGATATTCACTGTGATCTGGGAAATAAGATTCTTTCAGGCACCTGTAATTCTTCAGAAGATTGTATAAATAAGACAACCCTTAAAGTTTTATTTGTGATTCCAAACCATTTACTGTTTATCAAGACTATCTTTCATTATAGGTTCCATCAAATGCAGACACTTTTTACTTACAGGGGTACTAAGTCCTAACTGTGGGTACCAAACACACTGCTCTAAAATCAGATACTGTTTTTCCCAAGCATTTTGGCAAATTTTCAGCGTCATTCTTTTGTGGAATCTCCTAGAATTATTTAACTGGGAGGAACCTAAGAGAATATACAGATTAACATAGTTATTTAAAGCAAAAGAACTTGAAGATCAGTGAGGTTAAGTATTTTATTTACGGGCAATTAACTAGTCACTACCAATGTCTCTTATTCTTTAGAGCATTTGAGTCAACAATCATTGTCTCTACCAATGCATTTAAAGGATTATTTACCAAAATTCTACTCTAGACATTACTGAGGGTGGTTTTACTCAGAATTGGAGCAGATGCTCTTCTGGATGAACTTGCTCCTTAAGCATTGGAGGAACAAGAATCATAACCAGTGGGGATTAAACCAGGCTATAGCCTCATCTTCTGTATCCGGCCAGTCCTTACATATTTAACAGCATCACCCAGAAAAACTCTGATTGTGTTTTAAAGAAAAGTTGCCTTCATTTTTATCAAGATGACAGGTAGGATCTTAATAACTTGGTTTCTAGCCTGTCAGTGCTGGATGCAGGAGAAAATCTGTAAATAATAAAGTAGAGTTGAAGAGCATATGGAGGAGGTAGTCTAGGCACACTGAGGGCAGACAGCTTCAAAGTTTGGAGCAAAGGTCCCAATGATTAGCTGACTTTTCCTGATAATATCCCTCATTTCCATGACTTTGGAAGAATGATGAAACCAGGAAGGGATTATGAAGTGTTGAAATCAGAGAAGGCATTCAAAACCGAGTCAAGAGAGTAAGCTAAACACATGATCTTATCTACCTTTTCAGTTTCAAACCCGTCGAAATTGCAGACTGATTTTTTAAACCATAAATGTTTTGGAAATCATGAAAGAAACACCAGCATAGAAAAGAACGCTTTGAAGAATTTCTGAAAAATTAAAAGCAAATGGGACCTGATTTGCAGAAAAACCAGAGTAGAAATAAATTAACCTCAAACTAAAACAGAAAAGAATTGCCAGAAAGGAAATTTTAGAGAAACTACAAGCTTAGAATTAAGTGTACAGATTAGAAATGGGTACTAATGCTATTATCAGGTTGATTAATTGAAGTGTGCCTTATGTAACATTCTTTTCCTAAATTCTCCATGCCTTCTCCCTCACCCCCTTTTATGGAGCTTATAGCTTTAGAATTTGCTCCAGGATGAGGTACTGAAAATGCCTTACAAATTAATAGGCTCTGCATGTAGATGCAATTCTTATATCAAATAATGAGGTTGAACAGAGAAGCAAGGTTGACTCTGAAGTCATTCTGTGGATCTTTACAATACTTGAATAACAACACAAAAAAGGTAGCTTCTTATAGGAATAAAATATACCAATGTTCCTCATATCCTCAGAACTTTTTCTTTGACAAACTTGGGAGTACTTAGCTTACCTGATATCACTCACACATGTGCAATAAGAGATTATCAAGTGGCTCACCCCATCCATTTATACAAAACCAATAGTGAGGACCCCCTCCCTCTCCATGGAATACAGGAAATGAAACAGAATCATAAAGAAAACTCAAGTTGGGTCTTTACATTAACAAATCTAGATCTTCACATATAAATAGGAACAGAAAATGAATCATCAAACATTTGAGATAACAGTACAGGGAGGATGACCATGTGAATAAACAGGATCAACTTAAGTAAAAACAGAGATAATGTTGGAAATAGATTATAACTTCATGAAAACTTAGTTTTTAGTAATTCCAGAGATTGGAGATAATTTTAAATTCATAAACAAGAATAAGAAACTGAAAAATGAGTAATGAGAAAACAAAAGTGATTTATATTAAACAAAAATATACAACAAAAGAATTAAAAAGAGTAAAAATTTGAATGACTATTGCTAAAGAACAAGTTATTAATCTAAAAGTTAAATTTGAAGTTTAAGGTGAAATCAGAAAGGGCTAAGCCAGAAATAATCAAAGAAGCTGTAGAAGAAAATTTCCCTGAGTTGTAGACTCAAGTCTGCAGTTCATAAAAGCTCACCATGTACTAAGCTGGAAAAAATAAAAATAAACTTCTAGACAAATCCTGGTTAAATTTCTGGGCTTTAAAGACAAAGATAAATATTTTGAAAGGGAAGAACAAAAAGTTACTTATTCAACAGATATTGTTGCTTGCCAGTAATCCATTTCCCAACCACTTTTTCTCTTTTCTTTTTTTCTTATTTTTATTTCTTTGCCAGAAGAACTTTGCTTCTATCAGGTGACTGTTAGGCTCTGTGCCTCTTTAGGGAAGGTAGAATTCTTTTATAAAGAGAGAATTGCGATGCTTTTATTCCCCATGCAAGGAGTGGTTTGGGCATGGAGATGTAATTTAGTCTGGTTCATGGGACGTAAAGGAAGTCTGTTCTCAGAGGAAAGGTTTGCCTTCTTGGATAAAGAGAGAAAGAAAAGAAAAATCAGTTTCTCCTCTGCTGTAAGATGTTGTCAAAAGTGCATGTGATTCCTGGAATTATGGTGGAGATGTCTTGGCTATGAGGACATTTAGTCAGTACACTTAAGACAGTGTTAAGAAAATAGGAAAGAATTTGGGGCCTTGCCAACATTGTGAATTAACACACACCGGTATGATCCTTCCGATAGCCTAGACTTTATGGTGAGAAAAAAGGTGGTGTTTTATTTTTATTTAAAAAAATTTTTTTTGTATTGCTTGAATTAAGCATTCTGTAATGTGCAATAGTAGCAGACTACACCTACAAAAAATAAAGAATATGGATGGCATCACAATTCTCATTTACAACCCTAGCTAAGAAGGCATTGAAAAATCACTTCAAAGCGATAAATAATCTCAATATAGAATTCTCTATCTAGTCAAACTATAACCAATTGTGAGGATAAATATTTATTTTTGAACAGGCAGGAATTCAGAATGTTCATCCCTCACATGTGATTTATGGAATAAAAAGGTGATTTGGAGACTTGGTCCTACAACATGAAAAATGAATGGAAATAAGAAAAAAGGCATGCATTACAAAAAAAAATAGTGGAAATTAAGTATCACCCAGTAAAAGTGAAGCATGTTAGAAATAAAATGAAAAAAAAAAACCCCTCATATTAAATATTATCATTTCAAAGATTTAAGTGGCAAAGTTTTAATAATATAAGATTGTATTTCTGTCTCTGAGTGTAAAAATATAACAAGTATAAACATTTCACTATCAAAATGATAGTGACAAAACTGATTAAAGTATCGTGTTAATAACAGAAACAGATTATGTTAAAAATTAAACATAATCTACTTACATTCTTTTTACAGAAGATACACCAAAAAAAAAAAAAAATGGCAGAGCTATATTCAATACAGTGGGTTAGAACAAAAATTTATCTAGTACATGCTAACAAAAAGGAAGCTGACATCAGTATGTATGTATGTATTTTTTAAATTTTTAATTAAGTTTATTGGGGTCACATTGGTTAATACAATTATATAATTTTTAGGTGTACATTATCTTTTGACATTTGTATATTTTATTGTGTGTTTACCACCCAAGGTCCAGTTTCCTTCAGCTACCATATATTTGATCCACTTTGCCCACTTTACCCTCTCCCTAAATCCTATATTTGACCCCCTTTACCCCATCTACCTCCTTTCTCCTCCCCCACCCCACTAGTAACCACTACTTTATAGTCCTCTAGTAACTGCTAGTCTATAGTCCATGTTCATGAGACTCTTTTTGTCCTGCTCATTTGTTACTTTTAGGTTTATAACCCACATATAAGTGATATCATGATTTTCAACTTTTTCTGTCTGGCTTTTTTCTCTTAGCATGATTATCTCGAGGTCCATTCATGTGGTCGCAAATGGCAGTATTTCATCTTTTCTTATGGCTGGGTAACATTCCATTGTATATAGGTACCACAGTTTCTTTATCCAATCATCTATTGTAGGACACTTTGGTTGCTTCCATGTCCTGGCCACTGTGAATAATGCTGCTATGAACATCGGTGTGAAAATATCTTTTTGGATGTGGGTTTTCAAGTTTTGGGGGGTCAATATCCAGTAGAGAGATTGCTGGATCATATGGTAGATCAATTCTTAGTTTTTTGAGGAACCTCCTTACTGTTTTCCATAGTGGCTGTACCAGTTTGCAGTCCCACCAGCAGTGTATGAGGGTTCCTTTTTCTCCGCATCCTCTCCAACATTTTTTATTACTTGTCCTGTTGATTATAGCTATTCTAACAGGTGTGAGATGGTATCTCATTGTGGTTTTGATTTTCATTTCCCTAATAGCTGGCGATGTTGAGCATCTTTTCATTTATTTTGGCCATTTGTATGTCCTCTAGGGAGAAGTATCTATTCAGGTCTTCTGCCCATTTTTTGATTGGATCATTTGTTTTTTTGTTGTTATTGAGTTGTATGAGTTCTTTGTATATTTTAGATATTAGGCCCTTATCGGAGGTGTTGCTTGCAAATATATTTTCCTATTGAGCTGATTCTCTTTACCTTGTTGACAATTTCTTTTGCTGAGCAGAAGCTTTTTAGTTTGATGTAGTCTCATTCACTTATTTGAGCTTTTACTTCCCTTGCTTTTGAGGTCAAATTCATAAAATCCTCTTTAAGTCCAAGGTCCTTGAGTTTAGTTCCTATGTTTTCTCCAATACATTTTAATGTTTCAGGTCCTGTATTCAGGTCCTTAAATCATTTTGGGTTAATTTGGATGTGTGGTGATCGATAACAGTTTAGTTTCATTCTTTTGCAGGTGGCTTTCCAGTTTTTCCAGCACCGTTTATTGAAGAGACTTTGCTTTCTCCACTGTATGTTTTGGGCTTCTTTGTCGAAAAGTACTTGCCCATATAAATATGGGTTTACTTCTGGACTCTCGATTCTGTTCCACTGATCCGTGTGTCTGTTTTTCTGCCAATACCATGTTGTTTTGATTACTGTCACTTTGTAGTATAATTTGAAATCAGGCAGAATGATGCCTCCAGCCTTGTTCTTTTTTCTCAGAATGGCTTTGGCAATTCGGGGTCTTTTGTGCTTCCATACAAATCTGATGATTTTTTGTTCTATTTCTTTAAAAAATGCCGATGGGATTTTGATGGGGATTGTATTAAATCTGTATAATGCTTTAGGTAATATGGTCATTTTAATTATGTTGGTTCTTCTAGTCCAAGAACACGGAATACCTTTCCATTTCTTTGTATCTTCTTTGATTTTCTTTAATAGGGTCTTATAGTTTTCATCATATAGGTCCTTCACTTGTTTTGTTAAATTTATTTCTAGGTATTTTATTCTTTTTGTTGCAATTGCAAAGGATTGATTTTTTTCCACCTTTTCTTCTGATGCTTCATTATTAGAATATAGGAACACTATGGATTTTTGAACAATGATTTTGTATCCAGAGACTTTACTGTTTATTGTTTCTAGAAGTGTTCTTGTGGAGTCTTTAGGGTTTTCAGTATAGAGAATTATGTCATCCACAAATAGTGACAGTTTGACTTCTTCGTTTGCTATTTGGATGCCTTTTATAACTTTCTCCTGCCTGATTGCACTCGCTAGGACCTCCAATGTTATATTGAATAACAGTGGTGACAGTGGACAGCCTTGCCTTGTTTCTGCTCTTGGAGGGAAGGTTTTTAGTTTTTCACCATTAAGTTTAATGTTGGCTGAGGGTTTGTCATAGATGGCCTTTTTTATGTTAAGGTACTTTTCTTCAATACTGAGTTTGTTAAGTGTTTTGATCATAAATGGATGCTGTATCTTGTCGAAGGCTTTTTCTGCATCTATTGATATGATCTTATGATTCTTATTTTTTAATTTATTTATGTGGTGTATCACATTAATTGATTTGCCTATATCAAACCATCTCTGTGCCTCTGGGATGAAGCTCATTTGATCGCGGTGTGTAATCTTTTTAATATGTTGCCGTATTTGGTTCACTAGTATCCTATTTAGGATTTTTGCATCTGTGTTCATGAGAGATATTGGTCTGAAGTTTTCTTTTTTTGTGTTATCCTTACCGGGTTTTGGTATCAGAGTAATATTGGCCTCATAAAATGTGTTGGGATCTATTGCCTCCTCTTTGATTTTTTGGAAGAGTTTGAGGAGAATAATTATTAAATCTTTTTTGAATGTTAAGTAGAATTCACTGGTGAAACTATCTGTCCTGGACTTTTACTTTTTAATAGGTTTTTGATGATTATTTCAATTTTCATACTGCTGATAAGTCTATTTAGATTTTCCAGTTCTTTTTGATTCAATCTAGGAAGGTTGTATTTTTCCAAGTACTGGTCCATTTCTTCTAAGTTATTAAATTTGGTGTTATATACTTTTACATAGTATTCTTATATGATCCTTTGTATGTCTGTGATGCCAGTCATTATTTCTCCTCTTTCATCCCTGATTTTCTTTATTTGTGTTTTTTTGTTTGTTTTTTTTTTCTTTAGTAAGTCTAGCCAGGGTTTGCCAATTTTATTAACCTTCTCAAAAGAAAAGCTCTTTGTTGCATTTATTTTTTCTGTCATTTTTTAATTTTTAGTTTCATTCATTTCTGCTCTAATTTGGATTATTTCTTTCCTTCTGCTGACTTTAGGCTTCATTTGTTCTTCCTTTTCTGGTTTTTAAAGATGAAGAATTAGGTTGTTTATTTGGGCTTGTTCTTGTTTCTGGAGATAGGCCTGTAATAATATGAACTTTCCTCTTATGACTACTGTTGCCATGTCCCAGAAGTTTTGATATGTTGTACTATCATTATCATTCGTTTTTATTTCTTCTCTGACCCAGTTATTCTTCAGTAGTATGTTGTTTAATCTCCATGTATTTGTGGTTATTCCTGATTTCCTTCTGCAGTTGATCTCTAGTTTCAAAGCATTATGATCAGAGAATATGGTTGGTACGATTTCAACCCTTTTATATTTATTGAAGCTATCTCTGTGTCCCAGTATGTAGTCAATTATTGAGAATGTTCCATGTGCACTAGAGAAGAATGTATAAGCAGCTGTTTTGGGATGGAAGGCTCTGTAAATATCATTTATGTCCAATTGGTCTAATATGTCATTTAAGGATGTTATTTCCTTATTGATTTTCTGTTTGGATCATCTGTCCATATCTGACAGTGGGGTATTTAGGTCCCCTACTACGATGGTGTTTTGGTCTATTTCTCTCTTCAGTTCTATTAGAAATTGCTTTACATATTTCAAGGCTCCCAGATTGGGAGCATAGATATTAATAAGTGTTGTGTCTTCCTGGTGCATGATTCCCTTTATCATTATGAAGTGTCTCTCAGTGTCTTTCTTTACCTTTGTTCTTTTGAAGTCTATTTCATCTGATATTAGTACCACTACTCCTGCTTTTCTCTGAATGCCATTTGCTTGAAATATCATTTTCCACCCTTTCATTTTGAATCTATATTTTTTTTTGGAGCTGAGATGTATCTCCTGAAGACAGCATATGGTTAGGTTTAGTTTTTTTGATCCAATTTGCAATTCTGTGCCTTTTTATTGGTGAGTTCAATTCATTTACATTTATGGTGATTATTGAAATATGAGGTCTTCTTATAGCCATTTTATCTTTTGCTTTCTGGTAGCTCGGTGTTTCCATTGCTTCCTAGTCCGGCTGTGTTTCTGTTTTCTTTATTTTGGTTGGCTTTTGTGGGTTCTCCCTCTGGTCCTTTTTGTTTTATGTTATATATAACAGTTCTGAATCTTTGGCATGTGGTTACCATTATGAGTATGTAAAGGATAGTTATATATATACAGTTGTCCATTTTCTTCTGCACTTGCCTTATCTCTATTCCCCTTTGCAAATTTGGATTTTTGAATCCCTCCCTTTTCAGTCATTGTTATCCCTATTTGTTCCTATGTATGCTGAACATTCATTACTATCTTGTTATAATTCTCTTATTACTTAAACTTATAATGCCCTGTTCTTAGTAAGGGTTGCACTCCTCTGCTTTTATTTGCCTGATAGTCACTTTACTCCTAATTATGTATTTTTTTTTTGTCATTTTGTTTTAGGTGAATTGACCCCTTTTAGTATTTCCTGTAGTGCAGGCCTCAGAGTGGAGAATCCTTCAATTTTTGTATGTCTGGAAAAGTCTTAATTTCTCCTTCATATCTAAAGGAGAGCCTAGCTGGATACATTATTCTAGGCTGGTAGTTCCTTTTACTTAATTGTTTAAATATTTGATTCCATTCTTTTCTGGCTTGTAGCATTTGCGCTGAGAAGTCCGAGGATAATCTAATGGTTTACCTTTATAAGTTACCAATTTTTTTCTCCCTGGCTGCCTTGAGAATTCTGTCTTTGTCATTGATTTTTGAAAACTGTAATACAGTGTGTCTTGGTGAAGGCCTTTTTGGGCTGAGATAATTGGGTGTTCTGTTGACTTCTTGAATTCCAAGGTCCAGCTCATTCCTTAGATTTGGGAAATTCTCATCAACTATTTGTTTGAAAATGCTTTCTAATCCCTTTTCTTCACCTTTGATAATGGCCATTATTCTTATGTTTTCTCTCCTGATGGTATCAACTAGTTCTTGAATTTCTTTTTCATTATTTTTCATTCTTCTGTTTCTCACCTCTTATTTCTGATTTATTTCTAGATTTTTGTCTTTGATATCACTGATCCTTTCCTCCATTTGGTAGACTCTATTTTGACCAAATAGCTTTTATTTCATTTTCAACTTTTGCAGTGTGTTCTTCATCTCCATTTCTATTTGGTTCTTTTTGAGGGTTTCAGTCTCCTTGCTCTGCTCATCTAATTGTTTTTTCATTTCCTGAAATTGTTGGTTTGAGTCGTTTTGGATTTCATTGAACTTTTTCAGAAGTACCATCTTGAATTCTCTGTCATTTAAGTCACATATTTCTTTGTCTGCAAGCTTGTTTTCTGGAGATTTTTCTCTTTCTTTCTGAGATGCCTTGGTTGTTCATGGTGTTAAATGGGCTATTTCTCTGCCTGGGCATTAATGTAAGTGTATTCTGCCATTTTTCCAGAAAGAAGATTTATTATATAAAGGTCTTTCTTTAGCCTGTTGCAAAGAAGGCACTTTTCTTTTGGTTTCCAGTAGGTGGCATCTAAGCCTCTTGGATCCCTGCTTTATATAAAGTCTTAACAATACTTTTAAATTTTTCTGGTAGATATTTAATTGCACTTGCTACCCTGTTTAAGTCCCTGTCAGTGTCAGCAAAAGTCTCGGCAGTGTTTGCTCAGATTCCCCTAGGGCTCCACAGTGATCGGTCTCAGAGGGTATGGGATAGGGGCCCTCTGGGGCTGTGGCTCAGCCCTAATTTTGCAACCACGGCTAGCAAAAATAGGCTGCTGTTCCTCTGTGGTCCCGTACCGCTTCTCTCCTTTCTGCCCTGATGACTGGGCCCTGAAGCCAGCCAGCCATGGGAAGCTCACAGCTATCCCAGGCAGGAATGTTCATGGAACTCACTGCAGGAACTCACAGCTCCTTCTCCCCTCCCCCTCCTACTGCAGGGAGCTCTGGCAGCCTCGAGAGGCAGCTTCTTTATTACTCCCCATCCACGACCTCTGACTTGTGGTAGCTCTTATGTGCAGATCCCATGCTCAGACGTTCTGGTGTGCAGTTTAGGTGTTTTGTTTTGTTGAGTTTTAGATGTTTAGCTTATTGTTGTTTCAAGGGGGGAGATCTAGGGATGTCTCTCACTCTGCCATGTTTCCCGATATCATATTTAAAATATAAATTTTAGGTCTAATATGTTTCATGAGAAAAAGATATTTTCTATTGAGAAAATCTTAATGAATCAGAAGTTTTAATTTTTATTAATCATTATGCACTCATCATCAAAATCTTAAGGGATATAAACTAAAATGTAGTCAGAAGAAAAAACAAATCCATTACCTTAATGGGAGATTTAGACATTTATAGATGTGGGAAATAAGAAGTAAGGTAATAGAAACAGTTTAAAGAACACAACCACTACAGTAAATATACTAGGTATGTATATTTAACTTTGTACCAATAAACAAGGTACACATTCTTTTCACATATCCATGAAACAATTATAAAAATTAGGTTTGTTATTACGCTACAAAGATAATCTCTAGTAATCCTATATATGAAAAGTTATACAAGACAAATTTTCTAACTCAAGTGATAAAAATAGTAATTAAGTAGAAACGTATATTAAAAATAAATACATTCATTTTTATATTCAAAATAAATTTCTGATATTTCTTGGAAATTATTTAAAAATACATTTATCTAAATGGATTAAATAGAATGCTAAAGTATATTGTTACAAAATTTTAAAAACATAATAAGGATAGAATCACATATAAAAACTGAAATAACACAATTTGCTGAGAAAATTTATAGTCTTATGAACTACGTCTTCAATTAAAAAAAAAAAACTAGCTATATAAACCTATGGCTTACAAGAAAGGAGAAAAAGAAGCTCTAAGAAAGATAAAGGAGAGATCAACTAGAGAATTGAAAACATGAATAACCAACATTAGTTTTAAGAAATAAGGTAGATAGAAACTTAAAACTTGGAAGACTATATATAACTTCATACCAATAAGTTTGGAAATTGAATCATGAAATCAAAAATGCAATGTTTTCTAAGATATTACATCCTAAATAAAGGAGAGGCAGAATACCCAAACAAAAAAGAAACGATGGTAGTGAAAAATTGAACCTTTAAAATGCATGAGGCCCAAAGATTTTACAATGATTTTAGAAAATATTTAAATAAATTATTTAAAATATTCCAAAGCATTGAATAAATGGAAAGCTTCTCTATTACTCAGGATGATGCAGTAACAAATATTCCCAAAATACCAGTGGTTTAAGGTAGAGAAGTTTACTTGTCAAATTAAATCTGATGAGAGCATAGGTGAGAGTTTCAGGCAGATCTTGATGTGGTGAATTAGGCAGCAGCGCTGCTCATATTTTGTGCCTCAAGTATTTCAACCTACTGCTTCCATGTTCACTGCTATAGGGGAGGAGAAAACACGGAGAACTGGCAAGGGGAGATAGTGCCTTTTGAAACTTCTCAATTCATTTCAGAACTAGTTCATATCTAAGCCCAAACCGTATAGGAGTGCTTATACATAAACTAAAAATTTAAAAATGCAATAAACTGAAAGAAGGAAAATTTTAGATCTATTTCTCTTATTAACAGAGATGCAACTACTCTAAGCAAAACTTTGATCAAATTCAGCTTTGTGGAAATTTTATCACAGGAACATAATTGTTTTTAATCATTAGGCAATCTAATGAACTACTTAATGTATTAAAAATAAAAAAGTTTCTGATAAGAATGCTTAATAAGTTATAAGAAAAGGAAACTTTTTTTAGTTTAGGATTTAAAGGGCATCTTAAAATTGTAGAGAATTAAGCTATCAAAACCAAAAACACTGGAAATGTTAGTAGTATTATAAATAAAATACGAAATGACAAAAGGAGATACACCTTCAGCACCACTGTAAATATAGTTTTATTCAGTAAAAAACATCTTGTAGACAAAATTAATTCTAGATATTGGAGAATAAGAAAAAAAGCTCACTTTTTGGAAACAATATGAAGAACTATCTAGAAAACACCAAAGAGTCAACTAATTATATGTTGGAATAAGAAAGATAAGCAAGGTGACACAAATTCAAATGGATAAAGATGTGTTTCCCTGTACACTAGCAAATAAAAGTATGCTGGGGAAAATGTCACGCACATATGTGTATATGCACCCACACAATTACCTGAATAATAAAAAAAAAAAACTATAAAACTTTACAGTAGGATATTTAATGAGTCCTGAGTAAATGTTGAGATGTTTCATGTTCCTGAATGTTAGGACCTTGTTTTGTAAAATATCCATTTACCAAATGCATCTATAAAATAGATGGAATTTCAGTCAAATATGTAGAGTTACTCAGTGCTCCAATGATGATTTTTTTCATGCTTTTATTATTGTAAACAAGGCTTTGATGACTATTTTTAGAATGGGATTCTATTAGAATATGCATAGGGTTAATTTTTCATAGTTGAATTATTAGATCATATGACATAAACATTTAATATTGATAGTTACTGCCAAACTGCTTTCTAGAAAGGCACTCCAATGGACATAAGAATACTGAGTCATCAGTATCATCTATAGAGTCATAGAAGTATTCCAATTTAAAACATCCTGTGCTATTTTAATAGAGATTGTATAAAATATATTGAGTAAATTATGGAGAACTCATATCTCACAATACTGAGCATCTCTATCCAAAAACATCATATATCTTGCTTTAATTTTTCTTCTTCATATCCTCTAGTTCATATTTATAGTAGTTTTCTTATGGGACCAGCACATTTTAAAAATATATTTTCATCTGTTTGTTGCTATCATAATGATTCCTTTTTTCCCATGTATTTTCTAACAAATTCTTTGCATATTTGATGTTATTGATTTTTATGTGTTAGTTTTGTAACCAGTTTCTATTAAATTCCTTTTATTTCCAATGTTGTTAATTCTTTATTTTCTACATATGTAAATCCTATCACAATTAAACAATGATCATTTTCCCTCTTTATTCCATTTTTAAAAAATCTCATTTCCTTTGCTAATTTAATTGGCTAGGACTTTGAGAATAAGGTTAAATAATACTTGAAATAGTGAGCATTTTTGCTTTGGCTTTAGCTTTTTACTCCATACTTATTGCTTGAGTGCATACAAAAGCCTTGCATTGCTATTACATTAAAAAAAAATAATTAAAATATTTAAAAAATCTCATTTGGTCTCCAAAATTATATCTTTGATTAAACCTAAAATTATAGTTTGCATGCTTTCCAAAAAAGCATTGCAACACTAAGTATCATAAATATCTTAGCATTCTGAAAACTATGACAGTCTTGACTTTTTTTTTTGTTACCCCCAAATCCTAATATTAACAATGAGCATTATAGTACAGATTAAAAAAGTGATCATCCCCTGGGGAGCAGATGTAATTAACACAGAGTGTATTATTAACTCACAGACTGTCAATGTAAGTACTACTCATGGGAGTTACTGCCATGGTTCACGGCTGATCAAAGATGGCCATTAAGTGGATGGCCATTAGTAAAAGAAGAATCAAAGGGTAGAAAAATGGAGAGCACATAGCTCTGACATTTCTTTCTCTGCACTTTAGGGAAGAATCTGTTTCCTTGTATTTTCTGGCAATTAGAAGTTACCTACATTCCTTGACATGTGACCCCCTTCCTCCATTCACCTCCAAAGCCAGCAACACTGCATCTCTGACCATGCTTTCATAGTCACATCTTTCTATGACCACAGCAAGGAAATGTTCTTCATTTTTAAGGACCCATGTGATTAGATTTGCCCCCCCTGGATAATCTAGGATAACCTTCCCATTGCAGGATCCTTAATCTTAATCATATCTGCCGAATCCCTTTGGCAAATTTGCAGATTCCAAGGATTAAGAAGATATGGACATCTTTGAGGGCTAGTATTTTTCTAAGCACATTCCACAACAGCATGTAGAGTTTTTGTTGTAAAAAGTTCCTTTAATTGTGTTTTTGAAGTCTTCTCAGCCTTTGAAGAATTCAGGTATTAATACATTTATTATACTTTAGGATATATCTGAGACAGATTTACTTTCCTCTATGAATTCTTGATTACAGTTCTGGTCATTGCCTATTTACACTGAGATCCAGGTCCTGCTCTGTTGCTTCCTATCTTGTCTGTATTTGCTATATGTTGTCTATATTATGTTTTCAGGCTTCTAGTTATATAGCCTATCAAAGGCACAGGTGGACCACTAGAGGGTTGCAGGAATGCAGAAGCGAAGACATTTTTCAAATTATTCTGCCTCAGGCAGCAGTTTCAGATAGTGGCTGTAACTTTAGGGTAGCAAGTTCTTTCTGAACAGCTCTCCCTTTGAAGACCCAGGTCCTACTAGGCAAGTCCTGTCATGGCTCTAACTCCCTCTGGGTGTCCCAAACTTCTAACTTCTGGTTGTACTACCTCCCTACTGCATTCCTCCACCCCTAGAAATGGTGATGGCTTTTTGCTGTTTCTAACCATTCAGTTACCTCATCGTTCCCTGCCTGGCTTCTCATCTCTTTCATTGCTATTGTAACCCCTTCTCTATATTAAGTTCCTTGTGTTTTAAACACCAAGAGTGTTTCCTGTTTCTTCACTGACCTCTGATTGATACATAAACGAAACATGCCCTCCTGTTGAGCATTCAACCCAGACCCTTATACATCCAGGTGATCGGATATGCTCAGGCATTGTGAATCCCAGGGCTCCATCTCAGTGTCAATGTCTGCTGTATGCAAACACAATTCGTAATCAAAAAGTTCTTAATACTTAATAAATCTAGTGAAGCCTCTTATTTGGGTTGGTTGAGTATTGGCAGGGCAGTCCTGGAATCAATATATTCTGAAAAGGATAAACTTCACATTTAACTCACTTCCATGTAGCTGAGTGGCACAAAACAAACAAAACATTATCAGCTAGCACCAGAGTTTCTATATAGAAAAGCTAGAACTACTGAAGAAAAGTGGTCTGGGAGAAATTCAGAGTATTAAGGAAGTTTTATAGAAACAAGAATACCTGATGCCAAATTTGAAGTTACTTTTGTCATGGACTGAGTTATAGCCCCTCAATATTGATATGTTAAGGCCTTAACCTCCAGCTCTGCAGAATGTAATTCTGTTTGGAGATAGGGTGTTGAAAGAAGCAATTAAGTTAAAGTGAGGCCATTAGGATGTCCCCTAGTCTAATGTGACTGGTGTCCTTATAAGAAGAGGAAACTTGGACACACAAAGAGTTCAGGGATGTGCTCACACAGAGAAAAGGCAATGTGGGGACACAGTGAGAAGGTACCATCTGCAAACCAAGGAAAGAGGCCTCAGAAGAAACCAAATCTATTGACACCTTGATCTTGGATTCTAGCCTCCAGAAAATAAATTTCTGTTTAAGTCATCTAGTCAGTGGTATTTTGTTAAGGCAGTCCTAGCATTGTATAATGTAAACCTCTTCCATTGCTACAAATTGTCAGTAGACTCTGCTTCATTCACAAAAATCTCATGCGAGGTATATTTTTGGGGATTGTGGGAAGAGGGTGAGATGGTGTCACATAAGGACTAAAGAAAGAGATCTATGTTCTGTGTCTAGATTAATGAGTTCCAGAGAGAGAAGAGCTGAAAGGAGATATTGAGATGGAGAGTTCCACAAAAGCAGCTCCTTGGGAACACTGAGGATGAGGGAAATGTATCACTGTCCTGATCTGACCTCAGTGATCTCATCCCCAAACACATACCCTGTGAGAAATCCTGGAATTACAGGGAGAGATGGAAGTAGGACTTTGATAATCATACGGTGGTGTGTCCCAATCTACATAGCCAAATTCCCTGCAAATCTTAAAGGATATTAGATATATTTATTTTTCTGCTGCGGTTATTGATGGAAATAGAAAACAACTAAATGGAAGAATTGTAGAAACAGCTGAAGGAAGACTGATCACTTCTGATCCATGATATCATAAAATGATAATTGTCATGTGATGAATGAATTGCATTTGTCAGTAGCAAAGAGTGCCAATGTGTGAGGGAGGAGGAAGATCTGCCTATCTACTTGCATTTAAAATGGCAGTAATAGCAGGTCATAGCTCCACAGCAAGAGTAAAAGAAACCTTAATTTGACTGGAATACACATAATCTAATGTCACTCATATGTATAAACACCTGGAGACCATGCACTTAATGCTCATTTATCTTTTGTCCTGTTGTTCTTTCCACATGAAATATTCTTCATTCCTTCCTTTTTGTGTGTATTCAAATGCTAAAAATCTTTCAAGCATTAGATAAGATACCATCCCTCCTACAGTTTTGCTGGATTACCCCAAGTTGAGTGAATTACTCTTGCCCCTTTCTTTCTCTTTATTAGCTTTTAGTTCACTTTTGCACTTAATTGAACTTTTTACATATTCATTTTTACTATTAAATTGTAAAAAGTTATTTTTTTCATCATTCATTAACAGCATATGGGGAAACTAATGAATATTAATAGATGCTAAATAAACAGTTGCTGGATAAAAATTCAGTTTGGATGTTTCAGTTAGTGAATTTATGGAAATAGGAATCTAAAAAACAAAACCATTTTTAATCTGAGGTAAAGATTTCATCGTGAATCTTCCCCATTTAAGTATTAGTATCCATGTCTGTAAGCATAATGTCTCACCTTTACACTTGGACTACTCTGTTATTTCATTGCCTTATATTAGGTCACAGAGGAGGAAATGCTTATAAAGAATTGGAAACTTACCCCACATTATACAATATTTTAAGACAATAATCCAGTAATGCTTCTGATATTTTACTTAGATATTAATGTCTGCTACTTCCCTATGAGAAATGCCAACATTATATACATTTGTCAATGATGTCTCTTTGAATGCAGTTAAGTCCAGTTCAACACTTGCTTTCTTGATGTCTACTCTTTACTAAATCCAGAGACGAGGAATAAAAAGAATTATAAGACATGATGGTCATCCCTAATAAGCTGATAAAGTGAGGAGATGTGTCAGAAGCATGGGAAATTTTTAGATGAGTTGTGCAAGCAAACATATGATAATTAGATAAAGAATAATAAAATAATTGATTATAGTGCTGTCACAAATTTCAACTTGATATCGTTAAGGCACTCTTGTGAAGTAGAAATAAACAATCAGCAAGAAATAATACAGTTTTGTAATAGCAATCAATCATTGGTTAGAATTTGCTCTGGGCCAATTATAAACACTTCTCAAAGTTTGACCTGTTTTGTATTTTGATTACAGCTTATATATTTGTCCTAGCTCTCCTGAAAGTGACCTACTTTGGTTTCCAGATTTTTGGCTTGAGTCTTGTGGACCAAAAAGGTGCCACATACTTAACCTGACAAGCTCAGGGGAGGCCTGCTTGGTGGGCCTTACAAACTCAGAGACTGAAAGTAACCAAATAGGATGGTGTGAACATAAAAAATCCTAACTAAAAGTGAGTCTTGGCAGAGTAGTCATGTCCTGGGGCTGTAGCTTCCTTGACAAAGGTCAGTCTTTAACTTAAGTGAGACCGTCTATTGTCTTTTTGCATCTAAGGTAACATACTCTTGGAATGTCAGAGTAATCCCTTTTTTTCTGGACCCCTCAGGGTACAACCTCAAGCTAGAGTTTGAGACGACAGATCCCCTTATTGCTATCTTGTCTCCCCCCATACCATTTCTATGTGCTGTAAATGTTAATTATTAACTCTCCTGCATCCACCAATGTAAAAGAAGTATGTTTCTTCATTTCACTTTTTATCCAATCCCAGAGATTTCTTGCCTTTACTTTCTCTTGCCACCTTCATCTGCTACTAGTTGATTCCATACAACCCTCCTTATGTCTCCTTCTTTTATTTTAATGTATAAAATATGCTGCAAAACTGCTGTTTTCTGGAACATTTTTTCAATCCATTGAGCTTGTGCTCTCTGGCAGTTGTCATCAGTTTGTCTCAAACTCATAAAAATTCTCTATAGATTGGGATGTTTCTTCTGTAGACCGTCTTTTGTTAACCTACGTGGCAAAGGTATAGAAGATTATACAATTTATAGTGATAGTAATAGTTACTACTACTTAGCACATATTATGTACCTTGCTGTCTGCATGTGATTTATGTTATTCTTATCAATTATCCTGAAAGGTAAATATTATTGCTGACATTTTATAAATAAGGAAAATCATCATTTTAAAAATGAAGAAAATGTGGGTCAAGTACATTTCTCTAGGACACAGAACAAAGTGAATGGCAAAAATGTGATTCGTACCCTGCTGTGTTGAGTTTCAAAGCCTGCAATCTTGGCACTGTACTTGGTGGAATTTAAAAGTTGGAAAGATTACCGTTGTCTGACGGGGACTAAAAAGATTTCATGAAAGAAATGGCATTACTGTCACCCTTTGAATGAAGAGTAGAATTTGATAGGTGAGGTGGATGGAATTCCATTAGAAGGAGTAAGTGAACAACTACTTGTATGATATTAAGATAATAGGAACATATTTGAGAAGTGGTGCACACTTCAGTCAATCTAGGGGCAATAGAGTGGAATAAGGCTTGTTTAGATGCAGAAATTCTTTGCAGTCACTTTGTTCTCTTTCGTGCATGATGGGAAGTCATTGGAAGTTTTGAGCAGTGAATGATGTGGTGATACAAGGATTACTTTATTTTCCCTGATATTAATTGAAGAGGTGTTAAAGAAACAATTGGCTTCGGAAACATTGTAGGCAAGATCTTATTGAAAATTAGCCGGGGGTGTATTTAAGAGGATTTTGCTTAAAAGGGAATCACTGAGGAAGTCTCCCTCAGAGAAGTAAGGTGAAGGAACCCTTGAAGCTTCTGAGAAGGACCTCAAATATGCAGAGCTCTAGATGTAGAAGTGGGTATAATTTGTACTGTTTTAGAGTGCCCAGATGTGGAAATAGCCAGAAAATAGGCAAAGGAAGGAGGTCAAGGTTTGGGGTTTATAAGGTGACAGCTGTAAAATCCACATTGATCTCATAATTTGAGACAAGCATGCAAACTGGGGAGTAGCCAAGCATAAAAACATTTATTGAATGGGGAGATAGATCCCTTAGCTCTGTTAGCTCTATGAGCTCATCTTAGTGTCCTCGGGCAGTAGCTAGAGTGTGTCTTCAAAAGCAGCCTGCTCAGTAAGCTGCTAAGTCTGTTGTTAGCACTCACTTCATGGTCTCAGCTGGACATTTTCCTGTTCTCCCCACTTAACCACTAGAGGTTGCCCCAGCAACCAAGAACTGCTGTTGGGCTGAAATAGCATCATTACAGTCTAGTTTTAGCGCATTGTCCATTAAGCTGCTTTTCACTCCTGCTTTAACTTTGTGGTTTTCTTATAACCAAGTCTTTTGAGAATCACCTTTGACAGTATGTTTCTAGGGGAAATGTGTACAAGTTATAATAGTAGACCATTTATTGTTTAAAAATACCACCCAAATGAGGATCGTTTCATGCAATTTTTATTTTCTTTTGGTAGAGGAAGACCTCTGCTGTTAGTTCTTTCTGCTCTTAGAGCATAAATAAGATTGGCATTTACTTTATGGTTAAAGAATTGTTGGATAAGCAGCTAGAGGTTCATGAGTGGAGATTAGAAGAGAAAAGAAGGGTAGAGATAGATTTGGTTATCTATATCAGACTGTCACATACAAATTGATAGGTTGTAGGACACATAAGCTACTATGTGAATGGGCCACCAGATTTGTGCACTGCACAGCCTGGCCAAACTTACATGAGGCTTCACTATATAATGTCTGAAACTGTTTTCATGATGAAACCTTTCAAACTGAAAGCAGTTTGTTGCCTTCTCTTCCCAATGTAAAGTCAGTCTCTCTCTGTGTGTCTCTCTCAGACACATGTGCATGGGTATTGATCACTCTCTCTGCTAGTTTCATTGTCAGTTCGAATCACTTTATTAAAGCTAGATAATCTTTGGCAAATCTCCATTTACCTATAGAAGTGGTTGCTCCCACTTAAATTAATATTAGTTAGGAAAAGTAATTCCTTTTCCCATTCTGTGTAGAAAACTTTGATTTTTAAAGCCTTGTACTTTGTAGTATAGTTTGATGTTGGGCAGAGTGATGCCTCCTGCCTTGTTCTTTTTTCTCAAGATGGCTGTGACGATTCGAGATCTTTTGTGCTTCCATATGAATCTGATGATTTTTAGATCTATTTCTTTAAAAAACGCCAGTGAGATTTTGATAGAGATTGCACAAAGGCAAGGGAAGTAAAAGCAAAAATAAATGAATGGGACTGCATCAAACTAAAAAGCTTTTGTGCAGCAAAAGAAACCATCAACAAGGTAAAGAGACAAACATCTGAATGGGAAAATATATTTGCAAGCAATGCCTTTGATAAGGGCTTAATATCCAAAATATACAAAGAACTCATACAACTCAATAACAAGAAAAAAACCAAATGATCCAATCAAAAAATAGGCAGAGGACCTAAACAGACACTTCTCCCAAGAAGACATACAAATGACCAACAAACATATGAAAAGATGCTCATCATCGCTAGCTATTAGGGAAATGAAAATCAAAACCACAATGAAATACTATCTCACACCTGTTAGAATAGCTATAATCAACAGGACAAGTAATAACATGTTGGAGAGGATGCGGAGGAAAAGGAATCCTCATACACTGCTGGTGGGACTGCAAATTGGTACAGCCACTATGGAAAACAGTATGGAGGTTCCTCACAAAACTAATAATTAATCTACCATATGATCCAGCAATCCTACTACTGGGTATTTACCCCAAAGACTTGAAAACTCATATTCGAAAAGATATTTGCACACCAATGTTCATAGCAGCGTTATTCATGGTGGCCAGGACATGGAAACAACCAAAGTGTCCTACAATAGATGATTGAATAAAGAAGCTGTAGTACATATACACAATGGAATATTACCCAACCATAAGAAAAGATGAAATACTGACATTTGTGACAACATAGATGGACCTTGAGATAATCATGCTAAGTGAAGTAAGCCAGACAGAAAAAGTTGAAAACCACATGATATCACTTATATATGGGATATAAACTTAAAAGCAACAAACAAACAGGACAAACAGAGACTCATGGACGTGGATAATAGAGTAGTGGTTACCAGAGGGTTTAGAGGAAGGGGCGGGGAGAGGTAGATGGGGGAAAAGGGGTTAAATATGTGGTGACAGGAAGAAATCTAACTATGAGCAGAATATACAATACTATATATATATATATATATATATCAATCTAACTGGTGAGCGGAACATGGCTAACATTATATATATATATATATATATATATATATATATATATATATATATACATGTATATGCCTTGCTGTTAAATTGTATGCCTGAAACTTACTGGATTTTGTTAACCAATGTCACCATCATCATCATCATCATCATCATAAAGCCCGATCCTCTTCTGATGAATTATAGTTAACCTTTGAAATTTTGTAGTTGTTCAATAGCCATATCTACTTACAGTATCTCTGTAAAGGAATATAGATGTTTAAATTGGTTATCTTTATTTTAAAATTTGAAACTATCCTCTATCGACAACAAGTTATTATAACTTGTTAACCTGTTTCTGAAGTCTTTGGTCCAAAAGTTGTATTTCAAAAACTGCATTCTTAGAGACATTTTCTTTCCAAAAGAAGGGAATAATTAGTTCCTAAGAAGTGACACAGCCACACATTGTCAATATAATTAAATGTGCTGCTGCCAAACTCAGACAAGTCTACATTTTTGTCACCCTGCTTGATACCAGAGCCAACATATTTTTTGCTTATTATTTTATAATCACCACTTAGAGAAGCCGAAGGAAGCTTCTTGAATCCCAGGAAAACTGTTAAATAAGACTGCCTACCATCCTGGCAATGCCCCCAATGTTAAAACATAGTCATTTAGTTCACCCCTACCACTTGTCTTTTGCATCAATGTACCAATTATATAGAAATTATTCTGCTTTCTAAAGCCATCAGAAAAGAGGGTTTTTTTTTTTTTTTTTTTTTTTTTTTTTTTTTTTATGGCTTTCTTTTGTAATCAATAGCAATGTCTAATGTGGATCATCAACAGTGAAAATGAAATTTGATCATCCTCTCCTGGTTTTAGGCCCAAATCTAAGCAAATGATGAATAGATTTGACTTATTTATAGTTAGCTCTTCTTCATCCACCTTTAGTTGTCTTTGTCGTTAAGTGGGGTAGTTATTATTTTTGGCTGCACATGACAATGTTTCCCTCATTCTCTTTCTTTTGGTATCAGACTTCATCCTCATGGTGACCGGATGTGGTGGAGGTGGGGGTTATGAAAAGCACAGTGACCCCATTCCCTGGACACAGTGTTTGCTCTGTAATGGAAGCTTGATGTAAATATGTAGGATTGCCAGATAAAATACAGAATTCTCACTAAATTTGAACTTTATATAAACAATGAATAGGATCTAGGTTACAGAATTTTTTTATCTCTGTAGAAATCTTGTCGAATGGAACGTATTTGTACTGATATAGGCTTATATAGAAGACATATTTTTATCTGAGATTCTGTTTTAAATGGGTATTTTTGTTTGCTAAATCTGACAACCCTAAAAGTGGGACCAATGGCCTATCCCCTTCCCTCCCCTTTTCTCCCCTCTCCTCATAATGAACACTAAGAGAGAGAATTTTTTTTCTGTTGTGGAGGTTTGGGGGAGGACTAAATACAATCTGATAGTCATTTTCCCTGATGAATAAGAGGAAAGTGTCTCTTAAGGAAAGTAAGCCAAGTAGAAAGAAATGAATATTTATGTGGCAAAACAGATAATGACCTCTGAGTTCTAGCTTCTATCTGCTGACCCTGGCTCTTGAGCTGTTTCTTTTATACCACGCAATGTCCCCAGCATCCTTCCCAGGTATGTGAGCCAATAAATTACTTTTTCCTGCATAAGTATGAGTGGGGTGCTGTCACTTTTAACATATGTATTATTTACACTTTTTTAGAACATGTAGTACTCTCATCCTGCCCCTTGGCCGTCTTTGGCTTTCTCCAGAGAATGTGCATTCTGGGCTGCTCTCATATTTTCTGGGAGGTAGCTGGTTCCTTGTTAACTCAACACCACAGAGGCCTTTATGGGCAGAGACCATTAGGGGTAAGAGGTGAGGCTAGAACACACTTTCTTGCTACATAGAGAAGTGATGGTGCCTGTAAGGAAAATGTTCTTTTTTTCAAGAAAACGGGAGTCCAAATTTATTAAAGTATGAACACTAGAAGACAAAAGCTTGCAGAGATATAAGAAACAGAAGAATAGGCACTTTGCTTTGTGAATATATCAAGTAATTTTAAAAGTCAAAGATAAACTAAAATTGTCAGTTGGGGTCCTCCAGGAAAGAAGTAAATCTTTTAAAAAGTAGCCTTAAAGAAAAAAAGGGTACGCAAAGAAGTGAAGGTGGATGAGAAACGTGCTAACAAATGTTATATGCCTTCTTTAGATTTTGAACACTTTTTGGATTAGCTGCCAAGCTAAGTCCCCTCTGAGTAAATGGGTATACATTATAAGGGTATAGCATATGAGCTTTCCCACCTCTGTAGAAATTATGTCAATTAGTTTCAGCTCCATGGAACTGAATTAGTCTTAGACATGTGAAAGTAGTGTTCAAATCTACCTATAAGTTACCCTAAGACTCACTTTGAGTTCTTTACCATCCCCTCCTGATGTAAAGAGGAGTCACAACAGGATGAATTGCTATACTAGGCTAAGGCCAAATCAAGAATCCTAACATTTAACACAGTTAACCCATTAGTCAGATTTAGGGTTTGTTGCAAAGGCACAGATCAAGAGTTGAGTCTCAGATAAGAGTGGACAGACTTGAGAAATCAACCCTTCTGGGCCAGAGACTTCCATAGTTTGAAATAAATAACTGTCCTTGACAGCTAATATTGAGACCAGAACCCATTATTCAGGGGCCTGACAAAGAAAATAAGAATAAGGTGATTAAAATCAGGTCATTGATCTTCTACAGTTTGCCTTGAGCAGACTCTAACATAAACCTGCTTTTTTTTTTAACCTTTTTTATCTGTGTTGCTTAAGAATACTGTAGTCAAGATGGAGGCAGGTAGAAGGGGTGTGGGGTGAGGAGGAAAGTGGAGAAGAAATAGGAAAATAAGTATAAGCAGTATTTACTGAATGCTTTCCAGGGAGGTTCAAGAGTAGTATAAATAATAATATATAATATGTATTACTTTTTATTTAAAAACAATTTTATAGACTTCAAAATGATTCTGTTTCCAAAATTTTCACAAGATTTTGCTCAAGAAATATCTAGTAAGGTACATTTAATGAAAATGGCCCTCAAAAGATTAAGCAACATGTTTAAATTCACTTGAAGATTAAATAGCACAGCCTAGACTCCAATTAGAGTATCTTGAGTGATCTTTTACAGGTGTCTCTTCATTTTTGCGCCTATTTTTTGATATTGCATTCACATAGAGACACGTGTTGTGGCCTTCTATTTACTACTGTATATCAGGACTTCTCTTTAAAATAAAGAGTGGCATGGAGATTGTATAAGGGAATGTGCAGAATGTCAGAATCAAATTAGGCATCAAAAGGGGCAATTGTGATTGGAGAAGACACCAGGACCTTAGAAATGGCATTTTAGATGTCATCCAGATGAGATCATTTAAAGTAAGTTTTCAGAGTTCCAGAAACAAACAAAGCTATGAGAGTATAAACACTTTCAGTGACAGTTAAGCAAATGGGACTGTTGTTGGCAATGACTGTGATGAGAAAAAAAAAAAAAATTGAACAAATGAGGTCGTCTATAAGTTTAACAGATATCTTTTATATGGAAGGCAATTATAAACAAAGCGCCCCTCCTTGATTTCTATCATTTTAGTTCTACAACATAATGAGTATTCACTTATATTCTCTGTTGCACATGTGCCCAAGCACAATTAATGGTTAAATTTTGAAAATGCATAGAAGTGATCGCTTATCGTTGGGATGCATCTGCTGTTAGCAACAAAACAGGAACAAATATGTTAGAAATTAGTTTTAATTGGGAATGTTTAAAGGAACTCTGTTGGGTTGCATTGCCTTCCATATAATGGCAATACTGCTCTAGCTTGTGACTTTACTGTCATGTTTTTCTGTGGACTGGTTGCCAATGATTCTGGCCCATGAGACATACATAGAAGTGCGTTGGCATCCTCCTTTTTCCTGATCTCTTTTTCCTGCTTTGAAGCTAAAAAGTTATATCGGAATTAGAAGGAAAAGGCCAAGAAAATTTTTGATTTAATCTTGACATTGCTGAGCTACTAAACACAGCAACTTTTTATTTTTAGATTTTATATAATGTGATAAAAACACCCTTTATTGTCTAAATTACTCCTAGTTAACTATTTTATTATTTGCATGCCAAAGCATTCCTAACTGAATCCTGAATTCATGTATTTCTTGTTTTGTCTTTTTAAGCTTTCTATTGAGATTTTTTAGTCATTCTAGCTGCCTAGCATTTGAACCCCTTCCTACGTTGTATGAGTCTTAGTGGGAGTTAGAGCCAAATTTAAAATATATACACTAAAAATGCCAGCTACTCACCTCCTCATCCTCATTTAAAGCTAGGGCTTAGACAGATAAAGCTTTTCAACTGGGTGTACTCATACCAGGTTTTGAGTGTGGACCTACTGACACAGAGAAGCATAAAAATGGATCCTTCTCTGATAAAGGAAGTGGTTATTGCAAAATTGTGCCTGCATATCAGTGGCAGCAGTAGCTAGGACAATCAGTATTCCAGTCCTCATAGAGGCAAATGTCCTTTCCTTACCAGCCCAGTTTTGCAGTCTAATTTGTGACATTCTTTTAAGATGCATAGTTCTGAGCACGATGGTCCAGTTCTCCTGGTGATTCAGAAAGCCACCTAATAGCCTTTTTAATAAGTTCTTTTTCCCCTCACTATATCAGTCATGGTTGATTTCTCTTCTTTGCAACTAAAAGCCCTGTCTGATATATTTTCTGTCTCTTGAGCTAAAGGAATAGGGGTCAGAGGAGAGAAAGTCTAGATAGTAGAATCACCTCGCCATTTTTGCTTTGGTACACAGCCACCTTTCCCAAATGAATTAGGATGTTAAATAAGCTGACAGGAGAAAGGAAAAAGAAGAGAAGCCCATATGCATATTTTTTTTTTCCCAAATTAAAAATCATAAAGTTTATGGCTTTAAGAGTCTGTAGAAAAAATTTTGGTACTGTTTTAGGATAACTTTTAAGATGTTATTTCTCTGTTTTTCTCTCTTTTTCCATTTGTATCTTCATTTAAATAAGTAACTAGCCTCTGTGCTTCTTTGTCTCAAGGAAAATTTGGATATGAAAACACTGAATTTTCATTTCTACCCAGATTTTCATTTTCTAACAATCTAGCCCCTTTGAAGAGATTATGTTAGATGACATGGAGGGAGAGGAGAGAGAGAATGCCTCATACGAGAGATGAAAGAAAATGAATTATTTTTTGTCATATTAAAAAGTTTCCTCCTGAAGGGGAACATGAAGGATGAATCATTGCGAGGATACCTTAAGGGTCACAGCAGAGACCTTGCCTACTGTCAGTGCTGTGGTGAAGAACAAAGACCTCAGGAACAGGTATTGTATGGATCTCAGGCTTGCCAAAGATTCCTGCATCCCTAGTGTGGCACACAGAAGCAGCAGGCAGGAATAAGGCTGGACCCAGAGGGACCATGTGGAATATATCTAGTTAGTAAGCATTGAGCAGACGGCCAATGACCAGAGAGTCCACCCTATGTCATTGTGTTACCTAAGACCATCACATAGTTTCACTACTCTAGTCATGGGGCAATCCCTAGGAATTGCTGAGATTGTATTTAGATTATCTTGGCAAGGGATGGGCAAGAGATCAACACTAAGTATAATTGTAGAAAATAAAGAAATGCAACATTATATTAGCTAGGGCTCCCATAACAAAGTACAACAGACTAGGTGGCTTAAACAACAGGAATTTATTTTCTTAAAGTTCTGTAGGCTGGAAGTCTAAGATCAGGGTGACAGCATGTTTGTTTCTTTTTGAAGCCTTTCTCCTTACCTTATTGATGACTGTCTTCTCCCTATGTCTTCACGTGCTCTTCCCTTTTTGTGTCTCTATGTCCTAATTTCCTCTTCTGTAAGGATACCAGTCATATTGGATTAGGGCCCACCCATATGACCTCATTTTAACTTAATTAGCTCTTTGAAGACCCTATCTCTAAATACAGTCATATTCTGAGGTACTGACAGTTATGACTTCAACATATGTATTTGAGAGGCAGGAACACAATTCAGCCCATAATAACTATTTTTTGCCCAACAGACTGTGAAATTGTGTGAAATAAATTTTCCTGTATGATGTTCCTAATAATGATACTATTACTAGTAATATAAATAAGAGTAGTAAATATTTCCTAACGGTTCTAAGAGATTAGGCACTTTGTAAACACTTTATGTGACAACTCATTTAATTCCTCCAATAGACTAATGTAAGAGATATTATTATTCTTCCCATTTTATTAATTAAGAAGCTGAGAAATAAAACATTTCTATAATATTTATAAGCAGTCAGCTACATTGCTTCTCAATAATATAGTAATTTTTAAGTGTGGAAATTATGGCATGATTTATCTTTTAGTTGGACCAGGGCAAGGAATTTTGCTTATGGTATTCTCCCCCATTTTGTCCTTGATTCATGAAGACTCCTATTATTTAATGTAGGTAGCAGTCAGAAATGCTAAAATTGGCTGGCCAAGAACTAGAGGTGAGGTAAAATCCTGGAAATACCTTCATTTTTATTCTAGATAATAGATATGTGGCTCTCTGCTGTCTAGGTTATAAATAAAATGCAATGGAATTCCATGAGTCTACAGTCTTATTTTTTATTTAATGCACCCAGATTTTATTCTGTAATAAAAATAACCTCTGATCTAGATCAGTGAGAGTGTTACCTCCTTTCTTTTGAAGTCTTTTGAAATCTTATTCCTTGGCTTTAGGATACATCCTCCTTGCTCTTGGTTTGGTGGTTCCTTTTATTCTTTAGTTTTTGGGTGACTTTGTTGGGAATCATGTGAATCAGGGTCTATAAAAGATTGATATAAGACTCATTTTTTTTTCTCTAATTACTATAGGACAAAGCTCTATCCTACTCACTGTCCCCTGCAGTGGAAGGTCAGACTGTGTCAGCTTGTTTTAGAGCTTGGCACACACCAAAGAATTGAGCATAGCGGTGAATCATTTTGACCAGCAACCTAACCAAAGATGAACTCTTAATGAGAGGTTTTCATCATCTGCAGAGTGAAAAGCAATCAAACCTTTCTTAATAGATTTTTTGTTACAGGAAAACACTGTAAAATATAAATAATAGGCACATAGTGTTTATTGTTTCTATTATTATTGTTTCATTCTACTTTTTTGATATAATCCAATGGTTTCAGATATAAGAATCACTGGATGAAAATAGAACAAAAAAGAGAAATATTCCTTTGGAATAATGATACAAAAACATTTCACAAAAAAGGTTAGAGTATTTCACTTGAGTCCTGGCTGCATGGTAGAATTTCTAGGAGGCTTCTAAGTAAAAATATCTGGCTTTACCAAGATAAGTTGGTAGCCCTGGAAATGAAGCCCAACTATTAGTAGTTTTTGAAAGCTTTCCAGGTGAGTCTAATATAAATTTAGTACTGAGAACTAATGTGCTATAGGAAGAGACATGGGGATTAGTCAGCTACCAGATGCGTATAAGTGAAACCTAATAACAGTAGATTAAATAAGACAGAAGTTTATTTTTCTCACTTAAAAGAATTCTAGAGGTAGGCAATCCAGGGCTGACGTGGTAGCTCTATGGTATTGTCAGGTACCTATGATCATATTATCTTTCTCAGCATATGAATTTTATTCACAAAGTCATCTCATAGCATGTTTTATTATTTATTTATTCAACCAATATTTATTGAATCCCTACTCTATGGCAGGAACAGTTTTAGGATTTGGTTCTGTTTTAGAGTGGCTACAAAATATCTTACTGAGGTGACATTTGAGTAAAACTACTAAAGAACATCAAGAAGTAAGCCATGGAGTTATCTAAGCAAGTGTCCACATTAGAGGAAAGAAATGTCAGAGTTCCTAAGGTAGAATGGCCCTGATGTAGCTGAGAAAAAGCAAACAGGCTAGTGTAGCTAGAGCTGAATGAGTGCAGGGATAAGCAGGATATGATAGAGTTTGGGGACAGGGAACATATTGGGTAAGCCTTGCAGGCTACAATAAAGACTTTAATTTTAGCCTGAGGGTAAGGAGTAAGGGACATGGGGCAGAGAAGTGATATGACATTTTATGCTTTAGTTTCATCAGGGTCACCATGTTGGAGAATACACCCACTGATTGACCATGTGGCAGCAGGGATGCCAGTCGGGATGCCAGTCAGAATGCTGTTGTCATTATCAGGGTGAGAGATGATAGTGGCTTGGACCAGGTTGGCAGCCATAAATTCGATAAGAAGCAGATTAATTACAGATTTAATGTGAAGATGGAGCCAACATTGTTTGTTAATGTAATGAATGTGTCATGAGAGTGAATTTAGGAGTAGAGATAGCTCTGAAGGTTTTGGACTGGTGAACTGGAAGAATGGAGTTACCATTTACTGAGATGAAGAAGACTGAAAGAGAAGACTTGGGACAAAACCAGGAGTTTGGTTTGGACATGTCTAGTTAAAATGTCTATGAGACACTTGTCAATTATCAATTTATTGCTTCTCAGTTTCAATATATGCTCTATGATGAACAATGGAATTTCTTGAAGCATTTCTTTTTTAAAGTGAGCACAATATGAAGCTTTTTTAATAGACAGTGCTGAAGGGCCATTGCAGGAAGAAGAGGCTTTTCTTCTCGTCGTTTCTTGTAGAGACTGACTTTGGCAGTGTGGGTTTGAGAACTTTAAGTAGAGCTGCTTCAGTTGTGGGACCAAGATCTGGCCCCTCTATGACACTGCAGCCTCAGTCTGGCAATAGCTGTTTTATAGCCCTCTTGAAACCAGAGCTTCCACACTCTCTGAGAGCCTCCTTCCCCTGCCTGCACCCTGACTTCTTCTTCAAGTCATTGGTTGCTGATTACCTCTTCCTACCTGTATGCTGCAGAGTAGCCTGTTGTTTGTCCAGCAACCCCAGACTAGTTCTGGCCTTCTCTACTTTCAGCTGGGCTGAACCGTACCTTCTCCAACAAGGTTTGAACTTCTTCCAAGTTTGCTGTTTCTTGGGTACCCTCCCTCAGCCCTAGAGTTCCATATGTCTTCTCATTATTCTTTTATAATAGTTCATAATTTTTTATTTTAAACTTCTCTTTTTAACCTGCTTCATGGCTTCTGCCTCCTGGTTAGACACAGACTGCTATAACTTCCAAGTGGAGATGTGGGTAGGCAATTGGTTATACAAGCTTGGAGCTCACAATAGAAGCTCTAAGATAGGGATACACATTTGGGACCATAAACATATAGATAATGGCGAAAGCCATGAAACTGGATTAACTCTCAAAGAAAGTGAACTTAGAGATAAAGGCACAAGACTGAACCTTGGTCCCAAATTCAGAGAAAGAGGAAATGAAGAAGTAAACAAAGGAGACTAAAGACTAAGAAGTACAGAAAGAGAGAGAGAGAGAGATTAAGAGAGATAAAGATAGATAAGCAGAAGAGTATTCGAGAAGGAGAATATGATCAACTATTAAATGCAGCTGGTTGGTCAATTGTAAAAAATGGTGGAGAACTGGCCATTGGATCAGGCAGTGTGAAGGTGTTGGCTATGATAGTAGTCTCAGTGGAGTGGAATGAGTTAAATTCTAATTGGAGAGGGTTCATGAGAGAATGACACAATGAAATCAAAGACAGCAAGTATGGAAACTCTTAAAGAGTTTTTCTATGAAACCGTGGAGAAATATGGATTAATGTGAAGGAGACAGTATGGGGTTAAGGGGAAGTGTTGTCTTAAGTGATAAAAGAAATCACTATTTTCTTTTTTGCTAATGGGAAAGTTCTAGTAGAAAGCAAAAAAAAGTGATGATGGAGGAGATAGGGGGCAGAACTTCTGGATTCCTGGAGCAGTGTCTGAAGGGAAGAGAGGGAATGGACTCCATCATACAAGTGGTAAGGCTGATCTATAGTGACAGGAGAAAAGACAACATAGCTGGGCACAAAAACTGGTATAATTGGAGATAGTGACGGGGGCATGTAGAAGCATCGTTTTGGTTAAATCTGTTTCATCAGTGAAATAAGATCATTAGCTGAGATTAAAGATTGGGGAGAGGCTCTTATAGATTTGAGAAGAGAGATGATTTGACATAGTTTACAAATGAATGGAAGAATGCATTAACTGAAGAAATATAAACTTGTAGGTAAATTTAAGAGTTAGTAGTATAGAGGAGTTGGAGAGAAGATGGCAAAATAGGAAGCACCAGAAATCTGTCTCCCGACAAAGACAATAATTGCACTGGCAGAATCTGATGTAACTATTTTTGAACTCTGAAGTCTGTTGAAGCCTTGCAACTTCCAAGGGAAGCCTAAACAGTTAATTTTAGTCAATTTTAGATTTTAGTCCAGTAGTGGTACCCAACCCTCACCACCACCAGCTTCTTGGCAGGCAGCTGGGCACACATTCCTAAAGCAATGTACATGCTTCTTGCAGGAACAAATATGGATGATAAAGATTCTGTCCATGAAAATATCAAAGATTTGTGCTCCGATTGTGGATTGTTGCTTCTGAATTTAGAAATTCAGACACAGAGAGAGGTAGATATTGTTGCACACCCAACCTTCATTGTTGGAAGTACCTCCCCTAATAGCTGAAGTCACTTCCATGAGATTTAATAGCTGAAGTCACTTCCATGAGATTTAAGAATTTTCTCCTCATTTTTCTCTTTTTACTCATTTGAGTCACACATTTCATTTAAAGACTCCAATGTTTGAAAGCAACTACATATTCAGGGGAATTTAGAAAGTCATTGTGAATGTTCAGGAAATGTGCACACTCTGAAAAGACATGAGAAGACTATAAATCTACACCTTGGGCTGATCACTGGCACAGGGACACTGTATACAATAAAAAACAAAACAAAATAAAGCAACAAAAAGTAAAACGTAGAGAAGAGGGAAAATCTGATCTCTAGAGTTACCACGTTATAAAATTCAAATATCCAATGTTCAACAAAAAAAATCACAAGGTGTACAAAGTAATAGGACGTTATGGACCATTCAAAGAGATAAATCAATAGAAACTATCCCTGAAAAAGAACAGATGGAAGATTTACTAGGCAAAGATTTTAAAACAACTGTCTTAAGGATGCTCAGAAAGCTAAAATAAGATGTGGACAAAGTCAAGAAAACAATGTGTGAACAAAATGAAAATATCATTAATTGGATAAAAACAAAAAAGAACTAAAAAAAAATTCTAGAGTTGAAAATTAAAATAACTGAAATGAAGATTTTAGTAGAGGGATTCAAATGCAGATTTGAGCAACCAGAAGAATCTACAAACATGATGGTAGGATGGATAATTGAAATGATCAAGTCTGAGGTACAGAGAAAAGAAAGATTGAAGAAAAGTGAACAGAACCAAAAGGAGCTTGAGGCACCATCGGATGGACCAGTATGCACATTGTGGCAGACTCAGAAGGACAGAGAAAGGGAAAGAAAGATTATTTGAAGAAATGCCCCAAAACTTTCAAAATTCAATGAAATATGGGGTGAAATTTTAAAGAAGTACAAATTAGTAGTTGATAGATGGTCATGGGGATGGGGAGCATGGCATAGGGAATGCAGTTAGCATTATTATATTGAGTAGGTGGAAAACCAGAAGAGAAAAGAAGCAATTAGATCGTTTTATAAACTATATAAATGTCTAACCAATGTACTGTATACTTAAAACTAAAAAAAAATAAAATAAAAAAAATAAAAAAATTATCCCCTCAGGAAAAAAAAAAAAATCAATGAAATATATGAATATAAGCATCCAAGAGACTCAACAAACGCTAGGCAGGATAGATTCAAAGAGACCCAGACCGAAGCACATTATAATCAAACAATTTAAAGCTAAAGCCAAAGAAAGAATCTTGAGAGCAGTAAGAGAAAAGTGACTCATCACGTATAAGGGAATTCTGAATAAGATTGTCAACGGGTTCTCATTAGAATCTTTGGAGATCAGATGACAATGCATTGATATATTTAAACTGCTGAAGGATAAAAACCGTTAACCAAAAATCCTATGTCTGGCAAAACTGTTCCTCAAAAAAACAACAAAAAAAAACGAGGATGCAGTTAAGACTTTCTCGGATAAATAAAAGTTTGGGGAGTTCATTATCACTAGACCTGACTTAAAAGAAATACTAAAGAGAGACTTTCAGTTTGAAATGAAGGATAGTAGACAGTAACTCAAAGCTGTGAAAAAATAAAGAACTTTGGTAAATGTATTTACATGGACAATTATATAAGGTAGTATTACGGTAACTTTGGTTTCTAACTATGCTTTTTTATTACCTAAATTTAGAAACTAATGAATAAAAACAACTATTAGTCTATGTTTTTGGATGCACAGTGCAGAGATGTAGTTAGTGACATCAGCAACTGAAGGAGGGTAGGGATGGAGCTGCAAAGGAGCAGATGTTTTGTATGTTATCAAAGTTAAGCTGATATAAATTCAAATTAGAATGCTGTAACTTTAGGATGTTAAATATAATTCCCATAGTAACAACAAAGACAGAAGGTGGAATAGTAGTTGCCTGAGGCTGGGGGAGAGAAGAATGAGAATTTTTGTTTAATGGGTAGAGAGTTTTAGTTTTGCAGGTTGAAAAAAGAGATTAATGGTGGTGATGATTATACAATAATCTGAATGTTCTTAATGCTATTGAACTGTACACTCAGAAATGGTAAAAATGATAAATTTTATTTTGTATATTTTCCCACAATTTAAAAATAAATCATTTAAAATAGAGTTAGTAGTCATGAAATTAAGATGAGAACATTCATTAGGATTTTTTGTCTTTTCTGTACTCCATTTTAGTTATGTGGATGCAGGTCCACTACAGGGCTAGTGAATATGTGAGTTATAAGACTCACATAGTGTCTCAAGATTATAAGACAATAAAGTGATGTGAGAAAGGGGTCAAGGAGTTAAGAGTACACAGAAGATGAATTTAATGACTGATGGTGGAATGTAAGCTGATCACTAAAACTCTAGCTTTTAAAATCAAGCTGGTAAGAGGAGGAAGTAGGAGACAACAAAAGGATCCTGACCTAATGAGTCGACTTCCTTTAAGCAGCCTTCCTTAATATTCCAAACACTTACATTTTAGAGGGCAGAGTTAGCCATGTTCTATGCATAGCTGTAAGGAATTCTGAAAAATCTGTTGTTTTATTCTGAGGAGCAGTTTCTTGATAAAAACAAACAAACAAACACACAAACATACTATTTACTAGAGGAAAAGGGGAAGACACATGTAGAGAATGCATGTGGAAAGCAACTAGCCTCCTCTGTTACAGTGTGCAATAATATCTTGCCTAATGAGTCTCTTTGGAAAAGAGGACTACAGAAGAAGTTGATTTAGCTTGAGGGAAGGGATATGTTCTTCTTTAATCAGAGCCAGGCACAAGGGCATCTAGGCAAAATGTGAGTTAGACAACTGTATGTCTTTGCTCATCCATCTCTCTTCACCTTCTCCCTCAGGCACACTTATCTCTCAAGTTATAAGAGTCTTTATGTATTTATCATCCTTTTACTTACAAAAACTTTTTTCAGGAAAGGATATGATAAACCCATTTTCATTATGGTTTAAATGGCGGAAAGTATTTAGAGTCACTCATCTGAACAGGATAAATATTTTTAAAGAGGACGAAATCTTAAGCTAAAAAGTGTGACATCTCATAGGAGAGCATTGCTGCTTAGGAAGTAGAAATAGTTTAAGGGATATGAGGAGCTTCCTGTCACCTCTATAATGATGCCATCTTGGCCATTCCCTATGTGGATGCTCCTAAGGATATCGCTGGCCAGAGCTACATGGTTCAGTCTTTCAGACTGTCAATCTGGCAACAGCTATTAAATTCAATATGAGACCAAATAAAAAAGAGCATTTTGCAATTGGATTGAATGAAGGTTAATAGCATAAAAGATGCAGAAATCATGATCAGATAGCTGTGGGACTCATACTTCTCACAACTCAATCACTGAATGCTGGGAAGTCGAGTTAACCTTATGGCATCTAGCAGAATTGGCCCAGGACAAGTTTTTTTCTTGTGAGAAAGCTCATTTTGTTTTCTGGTTTTTGAATAGCCAAATAGAATTGACTGACGGTTTGCCACATGCCACTAAGAGATTTTAGCGTATCTGACGACAGAATAAGAATGCTGCTTAACATGAATTTTATTGCTTCTTAGCACCTGCTCTAGCCAACAGTCATTACTGTCTAGGGGAGCTTGTGCTCAGATGATCATTCCTGTACAAATCTTTGCATTTGTATTCTGCTGACTACTGTGCAAGGTAAAATTGATAAATGGAGGTACTGATTGTGAGTGGCAGAAACCTGTGACTATAAGTCCTTTGTAAGCCTGGAATATTAGGAAAGAATGGGGAAGGAGGCTGTTTATGTAATTGCAATCATCGTCTAGATACACTAGACTTTCTCTCTCTTTCATTCAACCTCCTTCCTTCCCCCCACCCCCGTCTTTTTCCGCCTTTCTTCTCCATTAAGTTTTGTTCAATATTTTACTTTAATAGGAGACTGGGAAAAATATGTTATAACCAGGACAAAAACCATCAGGCCAAAACCAAAAATCTATCAGTAGTATAAATGCTAGAATTGTAACTTGCCACCTCTGAATATAGCCTTGCCACAGAGTTCTTTAGTGGGTCCTTAAGGGTCTTAAAACCCTTAAGATAGCCTCAATGGGTAGAAGCTAAAGAGTTAGGCCTCAGCATGGCAGAGGATCAGCAGAAGCAGCTCCTGGTGTCTAATTAGACTGTTATAAACCTATGTTATATCAGTCGTTAACTGCCCTCCAAAGATTCAAACAGAGAAGGCTACTTGGAGGTAGGAAAAATAAAATAAATTGTTCCTTTGTAATGTACTGGCTTTTTGTTCTTGGGTACAAAACTAGGCACTTAGCCCTCTTGGGCCTTTGGTAAGGAACTGAATCAGTATTCTTTTGCTTATCAAACTTTCTGTTTTTAAGCAGGGAATATCAACTCTGAGTAGATGAGAAAAAGTAAAAGGACATGCCTAATTCATGGGTCAAAAACCCCTACAGATTTAAGTGACGATTCAACTTATTTTATGTGGTCTATTATAACCCTTGCAACATTTTGCTTATTAATCTGTAAAATGTATTTATTACTACATTATTTGTATTTATTACTATATAAATATGTATTTATTACTATATTTTTACTATGTTATATTATCTTTCTCTTTTGGAGAAGGTCCCTGGGACTCTTAAAGGGATTTGAATTTTACCGTTTAGACATTTCTTCCCTCTAAAATTCAAAAAGCATAAAAATGTTTCTTATCTTTAGCAGGATTTATGTCTTTTCAATCATAGTTAACAATGACAGAACCTAGTGCATCCTCTGCCACCTTATTACGTTATTTTTCTTTGAACCATTTGCACATTATGTATGATTGGGTCTGTACAGATTAAAATAGCTCTGAGACAGCCAATTTAAGGCTTGAGATGAGTGAGCCTGGGCATTAGAGACATTCCAGCATATGCACCTGGTAAATCCCATTGTTAAATCTGCAGTGGGTATGATGGAATGTGCAGCACAGGCACTTTACCCTTGTTAGTATAAAAGGAGTTGTAAGGACTCTCTTACAGCTCCTTGGAGAATAAAGGAGGAGAGGAAATGGAAAAGACATTCTGAAATCCTATAGCTATTTTTCTCGGTACTCTGAGATGCAAATACACCCGTCAAAAAGGCTAAACATCTTTGCTGATTTTAGCCTTATATGCTAATTAAATGCCTGCTATTGTTTAGTAAAAGGAAATCAGCATGGCCGATTTTAGCACATTCAAAAATGGAATTGATACTAGAAACAAGCCTTCTATAAACAGTTCATTGATAAGATATGGTAAATAATGGGAAATTGCTAAAGATTAGGCTTATGATGATATGTCAGGGAATCAAATATCTATTTTCTTCAAAAATTTGTATTGTTAAATAACAAACCTATTAATCTGATCTGATCATCTGTTAGAGCACTGCTTCTCAACTTTGGAGGATATTAAAATCTCCTGGGGAACATTAAAAAATACTGATACCTTGGTCATACCCAAAGAGATTCTGATTTATGTGGTCTGGGGTATGGTCTGGTGAATTAAAATTTAAAAAAAAGTTCCACCTTTATTGAGGTATAATTGACAAATAAAATTGTCATGTGATGATTTGATGTATTTCATTATTGTAAAAGAATTCGCACATCAAATTAATACATCTGTAACCTCACATAATTACTTTTTTTATGAGAACACTCAAGGTCTACTATCTTAACAAATTTCAGTTGTACAATATAGTATTATCGATAATAGTCACCATGCTATGTACATTAGATCCTCAGAATTTATTCATTTTATTACTGACGGTTTGTACTCTTTTACCAACTTCTCCCCATTTCCCTAACTCCCAGCCCCTGGCAACCACCATCCTACTCTATTTCTATGAATTCAACTTTTATATTTTAGATTTCACATTTACATGATACCATGTAGTATTTATCTTTTTCTCTCTGGCTTATTTCAGTCAGCATAAAGCTCTCTAGGTTCATCTGTGTTGTATGGTCCAGGTTGAGAATCACTTCGAACCATTTAGTTTAGAGTAAGGTGCCTTATTGACACAAATGCTTTAAAAAGTAAGAAATCATTCATTTATAGCTGTATATTTATAATATACATATATTCTTCAAACTATAAGTAACTCAGAAAATAATTGTCTAAAATTTTTAAGGCTTAGAAACACTTGAATTAAGAGATTAAAATTTTAATGGCATATACCTAGGAATATCGTTTCATAGCTCAGTTTAAAATTGTAAGGGATAAAGTTTATAGAAATCCAGAACTGTATATATTTTAGATTTTATGGTATATTTAAGGAAGCAGAACTGAGCACACACAATTAATGGTTTTCATGAGAAATGTTTTCCTGCAGGCACTTAGCAAGAGCAAAAGTATTTCTTTATAAAAAAGTAATATTTGTTTTTCGTTGGAAGAGAGAGACAATGATCTCTAGGTAGAAGATAACAGCAGCTGAATGCTGATGAAGGTTTGACTGATTTGATTACAGTTAATTAAGAATCCGGGCATTTCTGAGACTCAGACCTGCTCTATATCAGATTTGATGGAGATCATCTTGACACTTCAAACAGTCTGTGAATTGAGTGAAGTCTTTTGCAACTTTGAGGTCAGAGAGAGGCTTTGATGTAATTATTTCTCATTGCTTAGCTACTGGCACAAATAATTAATTCACTTCATTAGTAACTTAAAACCCCATTGGTGGGGCCTATTTAAAATGTACATTAAAAAGCATGTGGGACACTTTCTTTTTCCAGAAACAAGTCACCTTTCTCACCTGTCTTTGCTAAATCTGAGTAGGAAAAAAATGTGAATATTTAAACTGATTTTTCATTCTCTAATAAGACAGTAAATTTCCAAAGCTCGATGGCCCTCATCTGCCAGGAATCTGCTTCCCTCACAGCATTTATGAAGAAAAAGGTTATTAAGAGAAAACTGTATACCAGTTTACACTGGGGAATAGCCTGATGATTGATGGACAACACTCTCTATGTTGCCAACAAACATGTGTTTTAGAACTAAAAATAACAGTTTTTGAGAGTGCAATTCCCTAATACGAGAGGTTTTTGATTTTCTGATAGTTATAGAACAATCTCTATTCATTTTAGAAAGGTCTCAGTAAGAAGTGTCACAAGGCATTTTTACATAACTGATATTGTCCCTAAAGTGAATCTCTCTAAGGACAAAGTGAATCTCCAAGGATTTTAGTTTTTACTTTCTCATAAGTTCTATGTTTTCTTTCTTCAACTTATGTGATGGTTAATTTTATGTGTCAACTTACTGGGCTAAAGGATGCCCAGATAGCTTGTAAATGTAACTTTTCATGGTGAGTCTGTGAGGGTGGTTCTGGAAGAGATTAGCATTTGAATCATTAAATTGAAGATTGCTTGCACCAGTGCAGGTGGGCATCATCTAATCCAGTGGTACCCAACCTTTTTGGCACCAGAGACCGGAGCTCCTATGAGAATCTAATGCCTGACGATCTGAGATGAAGCTGAGGCAGTGATACTAGTGCTGGGGAGCAGCTGCAAATACAAATGAAGCTTCTCTCGCTGGCCTGGCCTGCTGCTCATCTCCTGCTGTGTGACCATGAACTGTACCAGTCCATGGCTTGGGAGCTGGGGACCCCTAATCCACTGAGGGCCTGAATAGAAAAAGATAAGAGGAAGGGCGGATTTGCTCTCTTTGCTTGACCTGGGACATCTGTCTTCTGCTCACAATCAGTGCCCCTGGTTCTTGGACCTGTGGACTAGTACTGGGACTTACACCATCAGCTTATCTGGTTCTCAGGCCTCAGACGAATTACACTACTGGTTTCCTGGTTCTCTAACTTGCAGGTAGCCAGTTATGGGACTTCTCAGTCTCCATAATCCACTTCCTACAACAAATTTCCTCTTGTATATATCTGTATATATCCTATTGGTTCTGTTTCTCTAGAGAATCCTTACTAATACAACTTATAGGTCATAAAGAAATCAGGATCCTTAAAAATCATCCTGAATTTTCTTCTGGTTTTGGGTTGACAGCATCTAAGCCTGGGACATTGCAGTTTCTTAATAGATCTTTCTTTGAATGAAAAGAAAGAGGAGTAAGCCCTGACTTACAGCAATGCAGAGGGAAAAAGTTGTGACCCTCACCCCGCTACTACCATTTTTCTTCTTTTAATGAGATCCAGCCTTCACTGTTCTTAAGTGGACCATTGCTGAGACATAACAAGTACTCTTTCTCTGTTTCCCTGTACTTCTCAGCATTACTTAACACTAACTTACTTTATTCCTTCCCATAGTTGATCTGAGGATTTTGAATGTCTTTCTTCCTTAGCATCATAGAATTTTAAAAGTTGGATTTAGGGAATCATGAGATAAGGATTTAAAGGATATAGCACAGCATATGGCATTTGCCCAAAATAAAATTAAGAGCTATCTACAGAAGTGGGATAAGACACAGGTTCTCCTGAAATCTAATTTGATGCTTTTTAGAATCAATCTCTTGCTTAACCACATGCTAGCCTGTGACAAAAACAATGTTATGATTCTGTTATGTTATGTTATGTTATGTTATGTTATGTTATGTTATGTTATGTTATGTTATGTTATGTTATGATTCAATGATCCTGTTTCATTTTCTTCTTCCTGGGAACACAAGGCTATTTTTTATTCTTCTTAAATTGGGAGCACAGATTAACTTCTGGACAATGGGATGTAGTCAGAATTGATTTAAGCTAATTTCAGGACTTGCACTTAAAATACCCTATCTGACCCTACCCCCCAGCCTCCTTTTCCCTTCTGGATGTTATTAGATACCATGTGTTCCGGATGGGTTAGCTACGTAATGGCAGGGGCCAGATCTCTGAGTCATAACTTGAAGGAGGGCCATTGAGGAGAACAATTTACCTTTCCCTGACAATAAGAAAAAAAATAAAGTTTGTTGTGTTAAGCCACTAAAATTTCAGTATTTCTTGTTTCTGCAGCATAACCATTTCTATCTACATAGCCTATGACAAATTGTGGGCTTTAATCCAAATATATTTTTATCTACTATACAAACTTCATTTGTCCCTTTTGTTTTCTATGGCGAAACAACCCCGACTACTTTTAATTATAAGGAACACTGATTAATTTTTTCCCTGTTTATTTCTCTCTTTTCTTCATTTGACTTAGTTGTAGATTAACTCTGACCTTAGGCAAATTTCTCATGGACTCTTTGCCTCAGTTTCCTCAATATGAAATAGAAATAATGTTGTTTCCCTATTTCTTACTCATAGCTGTCAAAAAGATGAATGAGCTGATAATTATTAGGCAAGTAATATTTAAGCATAGAGAATTATGTTACTATTATGCTATTCTCATAAGAATAGTAAAAAGTATTTCTATGCTGTAGATCTGGGAAATGTTATGAAGGAAAGATTTATGATTTGTTCTGTGATTTGTTTTTCTTTGTAAGATTGGAATAATTCGTTTATGGTACATAGATAATGTACTTATCTTAAAACTCAAAGGCATCTTAATATGTCCACATGAATATTTAAAATGCTTCAGGGCACTGGTATTAAGACTGTTATATGAGATAAAGTGATTGATATAAAGAAAAACATGGGTGGCTTTTTCATGCAGTTTCATATTGTAGTGCAAAAATGTGCAGTTGATTCTAGCCTAGACTTGAATGGAAAATAGTTACAATAGTTAGGGGCTCAGTGAACCGTGTAAAAAATAATATGAATAATATTTGATCCTACAAGGAGACCAGACTTAAAAATTTAATTCTTAATAAGGCATGTTATTTTTTAAAGCAGTGTTAATATTTAACTATAATTACTCTTTAAACTTAGGCAACTATTGTATTCTTCATGACCTTTTTGAACCATAACTTAATTATGAAGCCGTATTTATTTTTAACTTTGAGACAGTCTAAAAGCATCTTCAAATATATTTAAGCTATAATATATTTAATCACATTAGCCCAGGGTTAAAAGTAGAATAATCACAAAATAGTAGTTCCTTTATTTCATACATTCACTTGATTTATAGAACAAACTTCCTAAAAATTCCTCTCGAATGATTCTGATAATTCTTAGAAAGTGGTCAATATATGCTTCACTGATAATCTAACATATACCCTGTGTTTGGCATCCCCATGATAGTGGCCTTTCCTCCTCCTCATCACTGGCTCACTGGGTGATATATTCTGTTTTGCTGGCATCCAGAGCAGGGGTCAGGCTACTAATGAGACCCACGGTGCATCTGGGTCTGGCACTAGAGCCTGCAAACATGCTCTGAGGTTACTAGTATATTATTCTCAGGCCATTGATGTTTGTACCAATGGTCTCCATGTCCAGTAAATCCTTGGCATGAAAAGGATTCTATAGCCAATGCTGCTCAAGTCTCATTTTGGTAAAAGGGATATTACTTTTGGTGTCAGCCAGGATCTACACTTAGGCTGACAGTGCCTAAAATTGGAGATGTTACTTTTACTACAGAGATTGTGTTAAAACAGCTTGTTCAAGATTTCTCCATTTCGCTCTTGTTCCCATGTCTGACAACACAGGTATAAGTGCTTCGGATGGGGCCTGGGAGGAAACAGTCCTAATTGGTAATAACCAGGCTTCCTTCAGAATTCCTCCTTAAGTCTGACTCTCATTCTTTGTCTTGTTACAGACTTCAATTCTATCTTCTTTTTAGAAATTCATAGTTTACCATTCTATCTTCTTTATTTTTGGAGATCTGAAAATTATGTGAACATGTAATGATGACTAGACAAATGGGAACTCAATCTTGATAATCTTGATAATCACCTAAACTCTCCTCACCTTATGGAAAACTATGTCGAAGAACATAAACTAGCTAGAATCTCAAGGGGTGCCTCTCATCTTTTATGCTACACATGTCTCTTAGTATATATGCTTTCTTGTAGAACTAGATCAGGGACTAGCACAGGAGTATAGAAGTCAAGGAACATATTAGTTTGTGTGTGTTTTTTAAAGATGGGTGATACTAGAACATATGCAAATGCTAATGGGAATTACAAAAAAAAACCAAAAAAAACTAAAAATAGACAAAGCAGAAGATGCAGGAGGGAAACTTGGAGAACTGTTGGAGTAAATTCCCAGAAGAGCACTGGCATAACCAGCCTGTGACAGCAGGATGGACTCTTTGTGCTCTCTTCCTTACATTAGGGTATTTGTCCGGCTAGAACTCTGCCTATAATTGTTTTACTCCATATTTGCCAAACTCATTTCTGTTTCTTCTTCTGGTAGTTATTGTGCAGTAACACCATTCTCTACATCTTGCCCTCCCCTACTTGGTCTAGATGTCCTTCATTTGTGTTCATGCCACAGTCAAAGGATACTTTTATCATAAACTTTTCATATTTCATTATAATCAGTAATAATGTATTTATTTCTCATTTCCTCCAACAAGGTTGTAAACTCTGAACATTTCTCTAACTTGTTTTATTTATTTTTTTATTGTAGTGAAACAGAAATAACATAAAATTTATTATTTTAATCATTTTTAAATGTTTAATTCTATGACATTAAATACATTCACATTGTTGTGTAGCCGTCACCACCACCCATCTCCAGAATTTTATCTTCTCCAGCTGAAACTCTGTATCTTAAATACTAATCCCCATTCTCCTCCCCCAGTCCCTGGCAACCAGCATCTAATTTGTTTTTATAATCTCAGGGAGGAACACAGTGCCTGTCATATAATAGGCGGGCAATAAATGTTTATTCAATAAATGAGTAAAGGTACTCATTAATTTTTGTTAATATTCCAATGGAAATTGTGGGCCAATCAATGCTTTTAAATTCGGAGTGACTATTTCATCTCTACATTAGTGAAATGAAACATAGCAAAATTTATTCTAATCACATTGTGTCCTTATTTGATGAAAGAACATCATGATTTTTAAAAAAGGACTGAATAAAAGTGGGTGACAATCAAACTCAAGAGATGGGTACTTGCAAAACAGAAATCCAGATTATTAAAGAACATAAACACAAAGGAATTCAATTATCTATAACCTTTACAAAGTAAGTGCAAGAACAAAAATAATCACTAGTTTCAGAAAAATGCCAAATCAATGGCAATGTCAGCTATCATAGTTAATGGAATTAGGGCACAAGGAAAAAGATTACATGAGTAAGCTTTTTTGGTTGTTACAGTGACATTGTTATTTTATGATTGAGTTGCAGATGTTGCTTACAAGTGCCGATAAAAAAAAAAACAAGGAGGTTGATCCCAATCAAACTATTTGTTTTAGTGGATTATTAGACTGGCTTTTGGGAAAATAAGCAATATTATTTCACAGATTTATAGTGCTTTCTTCAAGTCTTAGTTTGACAAACATATGATGCTTACAAGCTGGCTTTCAAGGTATTATTGAATTCAGTGGTGTTTGATGGTATTATATTTGCTGGAATAAAACAAAAAAGCGTGAATTGTCTGATGGTCATGGGCATAGTTGCAATAATAAGTGAGTGACAAGAAGCATACATATCCTTTCAGATCCACAAATTCTATTAGCATTGGTAGAACCTAGGTTCTTCTGTTCCTCTATGCCTGAGTTAAGGCTGCTGTGTCAATAAAGCTTTCTCTAAAATATGGGTTAATCTCTTGAGTCACATAGAAAAAAAAATAATAATCTAAAGCAAAGTGTCAGTTTCCAGTGATAAGAGTAAGTCATGTGAAACTGGCACACGTTCCTAAGGATGAGACAAGAAAATCTGGTCAAATATGGTTAGACTACTAGTGGAGACAGAACATTCACAACAAAGTTATACAATTACATGAGTTCAACCTGATGCCCTAAAATTTTACAGAATTTTTTATAGTGCAAAATGGTGCTCTAAAATTTAGAAAGCCATACAATCCTATAATTTGAGACATTATTTGAACCATTTTAATAGTATTAAATAATAGCCTGGAAGTAGCAGGTAATGTTGAGATGCCAGGTTTTAAATGACAAGGTGGATTTTAGTTGTTATTTAGCAGTTGTGAGACTTAGGCTAAGATCTTTAATCTCTCTGGGGTTTAGTGTCTTTTTCTGTAAAATGAGGAGATTGAACTAGATCAAATAAATCCCCAAATGCTATAAAGCTATAAAATTTATAAATAGAGCAGATATTAAACTGTCATTTCTCTCTCACGTCAGCTTCATAAGGGTTTGAGAGTGGTATCAGATGTACAGTTTTGAACCTCCGGAATTACTATGTGTATATATTTCAAATGATTTCAACTATGGCCTATTAATTATTGAGTAATCAACTTTGATTGTCACTCTTAGTTTCATTAGATGAGCTCACATACTAAGACTCACAATAGAATTGGTTCTATTTTTCTTAATTCTATAGGATATTTTATAGTGCAAAGATTAAACACATTTTTCCCTGAAAGTAATGAGCATTGATTTTTTTACCCCCAATCAAACTTTCACGTTCCAGGAGAGGAACTTTAAAAAACAAAATCCCTTTTAAATCTTTCTGTCTTTCTGAGCTCCCAAGGGTTAAAAGGTATTATGCCATTTAAATAATGGAAAATTGTGTATCCTCGTTTTAATCTTTTGCCCAAGTAAATACTACTTCAGGGACTTTAATTTTAAAGCACAAGTTCATCTCAATCTTTACCTTAATAACATTTATAAAGATTGAACGTAGGGCTGACTTTACACCTGAGAAATCTTGAACAATTTATACACAGGAGGCCAAAGTTGTTTAAAAATTAAAATGTACATTCTTTTTTTTTTTTAATTTGAGTTTTAAATTGTCTTTATTATGCCACTTGAAATCTCTTATTTTGTAGATCTCTGTTTGAATTAAATAATAGAGAAAAAAGTCTGGGGATGAATATGTACGCATTTTGTTTTTAGAAAGCCCTAACAGACTTCTCTTTTGCCTTCACTATCAGAACACATAAGACCAAATTTAGTATCCATTTGAATTGACTTATTTAGTTCTGATGATTAGTAGCTTTTCTTTAGTACTTTTTTTTTTTTTTTTTTAAGAAATACCCTCTTCTCAAAGATGAGTAATTTCTTTCAGTTTTGGTGAACTTTGAAATTGTTGCCTATAACAGTTTCCTGTCTGTCCCCCCAAATGCCATAGTCATTTACTGATCATCTACTTCATATTTAAAAACAAAAAAACAAACATACTGTAAAAGTGTCCTAAAGGTAACCAGTTTCACTAAACACCAAAATGCAATAGTATGTGTAACCATGACTGCCTGGATTCAAGCCTACAGGGACTTTCTGATTCTAGGGTGGAGATCTGACTACCTCATTTATAGAAGCATTTAATGCCACAAATATGTCTCCCAGTTTTTGGATCACTTCAATATGAACTACAAAGGCCAGCAGTGGTTTAGAGGTCCTTTACTATTTCCTACAAACCTTCAATGCTATTTCCCTTTCTTCTTCCTCTCAAACCAATATTACCAAAAGAGAAAATTAAAGAGATATTTTGGGTGCCTCAAGCAAATTTTCACTGAAAACAATCCTTGATGACACCTATTGACAAGGCTTAACCTGTCTTTACAATGACTTATAACTTAGCTTTTCTAACTATATATGTGGATTTTTTTTTTCCAAAGTGCATGATATTTTGATATAGCAGCCCATAGCAAACATGGGATTTCCTTTCCTTACATTTGTTTCAAAATTTAAAAAACTAGTTGGTACTTCTGATTTGCCAACTTGTCACAGGCCGAATGTTTCTGTCTTCCCAATATTTGTACTTTGAAACTCTACTCCTTAATGCGATCGTGTCAGGAGGTGGGAACTTTGGGAAATAATTAGGATTATTAGTTAGGAACTTTTGGGAAATAATTAGGTGACATAGTGAGAGTGGAGCCTCTGCTCTGCTCACTGCCAGCGAGTTGGCTATCTGCAACCTGGAAGTGTCATCACTAAAACCAAACACAAGCTCAGCCTTCCAGCCTCCAGAACTGTGAGAAATAAATTTCTTTTGTTTATAAGCCACAAAGTGCATGATATTTTGATATAGCAGCCCAGATAGACTAAGCCAACACTGAAGCCACTTTGAGTCCACCCCTTTACCCTTAGCACTCTCCCTCTTGGACTCATCTGTGATCAGATGTGAATGAATGCAGGCAAAGCCCTGCTACAATAGGTCCTGCTCTCTCAGTTCTCATCTAAAAGGCCTAAGTGAGTCAGGCAGCTCACCTCTGCATCTCTTTGTCTTCATTTCAGAAAGGAAGGTATAGCTAGCTCCATTTTAGCCTTGGGTGTGAGCTGTACTCTCCAAACCTGCTTTACCTTTAACAAGGCTATACTTTGATCTGCCCCAGGCTTTTGGACTCTATTTTTACAATCGATGTTATCCCACAAAGAAGATCTTGTAATTGATTAGCACCCCACAAAATTCCTAACAGTTTAGAATAACACATATAATTCTATGTCAGTGATTATTCAGTCTTTGTCCTGATTTATCCACATATGTTCTGTGATTGATCACTGATTCACTATGACTTGGAGTCTGTGTCGATCACTGGCTTAAGCTCAAAAGATAGAGGAAATTTCAACCTGCTTACTTGGCTTTCTTTTGCACCAATCTGAGTCTGCTTCTGAGACTACCCGGGGTAAACATAGTTGAGCCCTCTGGAAATCGATATGGAGAACTAAGGCATCACTACTTTTCAGAGAACATCATGGAGCCTGGGTAGGTACAGTAGATGGTGGTCAAGATATGATGGTCAAGATTTATCTGGTCTGGTGAACAGTCTGTCCATTATCTTGAGCAACCAGGAAGCTTTCAGTAATATAGGGCCTGGAGGAAAGAAATTTAAAGCAGCAGGCCACATTACAATAGGTAAGGAGATCGTCATAATAAGCAGACGAGAGGGCCTCCTCTCTTCAGTGCCTTTCACTCAACCCACAGCACCAGAGACACACACATAAGGAATCACGGACATATATATGTAAAAATGCACACAGAGACGCACACATGGACATTCACAGATAAACACAGTCACTCACAGATAGACACACACACAGTGTTTTCTCCTTGGAACTCTTGCTTATACTGCATGCACCCCATCACCAAATCTAGGTAAAGCTAGGTTGTCCTTTGAATCTCAGCAGTTCTGTCAACTCTGAGTTCTTTAGTGCCTTGGATATTGATCTCTTGTTCCTCTATACTATAAAATTCCCATTTAATTAAAAAAAAAAATGTTTCCAAAGGAATAATTTTCTTTCTACAACTAGACTGCATTGTGCATGAGAGAAGAAGAGACTTTGTTTTATAACTGGGATTATATCAATCGTGGGTCTAAAAAGACTGAGAATAAAATATTCGATTCAGTGAAGTGATCGTGGGGGCATGGAGGATGACTCAGGAACGCCCCAAATATGCAATAGATTGTCCTTCAACTCTAAATAAATGAGCACCTTCTTGTCCTAGGCTCTGTGCAAAGTTCCAAGAATATTATATATAACAGACAAGAGACACTCTTTTTAAATTCTTGGAACTTTGAGTCCAGTGGGAAATCAAATAGTTATAAAACTTTTTTTAAAAAATAAAAGAAGTGGAAACTAGTACTATGAGGTTTCAGCAATTAGTATACAACTATAACTAATTAGTTTTTTTCCCTTTTATCTACTAGTCTAGTCTTATTACACAGAAAGTAAAACTAACATTAACATCTGCCTAAATACAATCTTTTTAAAATGCATAATAACTGAGTAATGTATAACATCACATGGAGTGAAATGTCATTTATATTTAACCAAACTTTTCCAAACAAATAAGATAATATGGCTACATTATAAAATAATCAGTGTAGGGAGGGTCCATTGCTTGCTTTCTAAATCAAGTGATATTTACATGTACTACAAATTAGCATATTAGCACACAAAATTTGTTTTCCAAATAAAAGAAGATTTGCTGCCCACTTTAATCTGCTAAGCGGTTGTAAAACAAATGTTACCTTTAATGTTATAAATTAAAAAAATACAATTGCTTGCATTAACCTACCATATGTTTATGCAAACTGGAGATAATTGACATCTATTTAAGGGATCATAAGGATTATAAAAGATTATACTGACACTCCTTTAAACTATAATTATCACCTTCCATTAATAATAACATGAATTTACATAAGTATATTTCTCTGCTAATTACCTGTAATTGAGATAATAATCCATGGGGTAAATGCATTTTTTTGGTTGTTAAATCCCCTACAGCTCCTCAATACCTACATTTTAATTTTATAGGGTAAGTTCATTGGCTTGTTTATGTACTAACTGCAGCAAGAACAGATTTTTCATTAAGCATCAGCCACTGCTCCTGGGTTGAGACAAACAGGAAGCAGAGCTGGGGATCTCAGCACTTGGGAAGGCCCATCTGTTCAGACAGAGTGAGATGGCCAGTCGCTCTTAAGGAAAAGGCATGTGGATGCATTCACACGCTAGCGATTAAACTAACCTGAAATAAGGTGAGCTCATAAGTATCAAATCCCTTTGGAACTCATGGTTGGATTATAACCATTTACTTTTAATTTGATACGCAAATCACCAATGTCTGCAATGCTGTCCACTTGAAAGAATCAGTTTTTTTTTTTTTTAAATGCCTACAGCACCTGATATTCCTAGGTGGTCTCCCATCCAAGTACTAACCAGGCCCGACCCTGTTTAGCTTCCGAGATCATATGAGATCGGGCACATTCAGGGTGGCATGGCCAGAGATAAGGAATCAGCTTTTAAGTCATTTCACCAGCAACTGTGGACTTATTTTTTAAAAGGCCTGCTTTCTTCAGAAGACTCTAACACTGCACTGGCTAAGATAAAATAATTAAATAAAGATTTACAATGTGAAGGCGATAAGAATTAATGACTTAGCAAATTCTCACTTCTCTCAAGACAGTTATTATTCAAACAGTGAATTCATATGGTCCCTCAATAGCAGAGGGAAAATCTGAGATGATTATAGTGAATTATACTAAGCATTAAAGAAATGAATAATGATGAATTTCTCAGAATTGGTTGAGAGGGGAAAATTGTCTGAATAAAGTCCAGTTTGTGTTATTTGCAATAATTTGAGGCAGAATGCCAAGTTTTTGTGGCCAGAGAATAGAGAATGTCAATAGGATATTAGCCTAAAAAGATATGGATGCAGCCTTGAGGATACATAATGGCACAAAGGCTCCTGTCATCTCTGCGGAGTGCTGTCGTTCAGTGAGGACAGTAGTGTAATAGGTGAGTTATTGCTAATCCTCAGAACAGTCATCATATTGATACTATTGTAGATGAACAAACAGGTCCAGAGAGGTTAAGTTCTACATACAAGGTCTCCTATCTAGGAAATAGGGAAGCAAAGATTTGGCTCCAGCCAACTTGCTCAAAATTCGTGAGTACTCCCTCTATAATACATAGAATCTTTTGATCAGTTCTGCTTAAGGCTCAGCCAACTTCTGTACAACTGTGTATGTACTGGGCATTTGTAATTTTTTGTCTGCAGCATATCTTCAGTCCTATATTTCTAATAGCATCCCAATTGCCCTTGTTTGTATGTAATCTTAGAGAGAGACCAAATTTCTTCCATTCTTTATCCTTGCATGAATGGAAGAAGTTGTATTAGGTACATACTTGGACTTAGAAAAATGAATGCTTTCTTGTAAGACTTAGAATCATGTGAGAGTGATGCTAGCAATAATTGGGGGCTCATTGTCCACAGTGGGGTTCAGATCACGCTGTTCCCACTAGTTTGCCTTTGCTGCCCTAGCCCTTGATTCCTGACTGTTATCCAAGATTAGTTTCCCAGCTTCCCTTAGATTCAGTTGAGTTTATAGCCTTCTAGTACATTCCATTTGTGTGTTGGCAGGTCAGAATCAGTTCATTATTATGGCATGGGAACTTCTTACCTCCCTGTCCAAAGCAAAAGGCAACAGGAAAAAGGAAAAAAAAAGATAAAATCTTAAAAATCAAGGGACAATTCCTTTAAGCAAAAGTCACATATAAATTGCTTCATATAAAATTTCTTAGTAGATGATAAATGACAGCAAGAAAACAAATGAATTCAAAGACTGTAAGTGTTAACCTTACTGAATCCATGCCTAAGAGTCAAAACCAAAACCAATTAAACGGAACTTTCTGAATGAACAGAATAATCACATCACTATCTCTCATTTTAAAAAAAGTTTTAGACTCTCCAAACATATTTCTAAAACTCTATTTGATATTTAATATTTGATCTTCCTACTTTCATATCTTTCTCTTAGATCTTTTCTCATCCATTTAAATAGCATTCTTGCTCTCGTGGTAATACATTTGTTCACAAATAACTTATTTTTAGTAAATAAAAATCTAGACCTTTTAAATAAAAGCCATATGAATGAATATGCCTCTACTATGCATATAGTAATCTGCTTAAACAGTAGAATAGGTGATGATTTTGGTTTGAGATGAATGAATTTCAATGTGGGATCCAGGATGCTCTTTAGGATAAATCTAGAGAAATTGCTTATTTCATGACTTTTTTTATATATTACCTTTGGCCTCTGATTTTTATGATTTTCAAACTGATTTAAATACATGACACCCTTTGGGAACAGCATTACAACTGGCAGAGGAAAGAGTTGTTGAGAATCTTCTAGAATTTCTTAGAGAGGGACATTTATCTGTCTTCGTAAAACCTTTTCTTCTGGGCATGAGTGGTGAGTTGGAATTAACTCTTTTATGACTGGCTTTAAAATTTAAATATTCCTTGGTGAAATCATCCTACAGTTGTGGTATTAATTTCTCTAGTTTCTTAGGCAGAATATGCCTACCTAAGAGTATGTTTTCTACATTCAGCTCCAGAAAGCTGTTTCAGGAAGGTGTGATTTCATGATAGCTTTAGTTAAAGGCCTTATTCAGATCTTGGTTTTCTGCAACTAATTCTCTTTTTATCTTGTTAGTTCTAAAAATATGATAGTTGAGAAGAAGGGATAAATATGCAAGCTCTTGGAGTCAAATTGGCTGGGTTAAAATCAGTTTTATTATTTAGGAGCTGTGTGATCTTCACCATGTTAGATGATTTCTCTGTCTCAATTATCTTACTTGTAAATAATAGGTGATTGCATTATATCTAACTTATAAGATCATTTTTATTCACTAAATATTATGAAGCGCATATTATAAGCTATTTAATATTGAGTAATGGGAATATAGAAGTGAAAAAGGAGGCAAAAATTCTTGACCTTATCGAGCTCTCATTCTACTAGATAATAGCCAATATCTACTCAATATTTACAGAGTACCAGACACTGTTAAAATAAGAAATATATATATACATATGCACATATACATACCTACATACATACATACATACATACTCACACCTTTTTTCCACTTAATATTAATAGTCACTTCATGGAACAGATACAGTTGATATTTCTATTACTTTAGGCACAGAATCATTAAGTAACTTGCTCAAGATTACACAAGATTGAAAGGACAAATGTAAAGGGCTTGGAGAAGTACCTGATATAAAGGAAGCACTAGATAGATGATAGATAGGTAGATAGATAGATTTGATAGACAAATAGATATTCTATTTGTGATTAATTAATAATATTTCCCTCAGTCTTTCAAGCACTAATGGTTCTTATGTACTGTTTATATATATATATTTCTTTATCATGGATATAGTAATGTTTAAGTAATACAGAAATATGTGAAGTAAAAATAAGAGTCCTTAAAATATCCTCTCATACATACCATTAAGAGTTTGGCTTCTAAATTATGATAGACTTCTCTTCCTAGGGCTTTTGTGAAATTAGGTCCCAGAGTATAATAAGATAAAATTTTTGGTTACAATCAGTATTCATCTCAGAAACATCAAGTGATTTCTAATATCAATGAAAATTACCAATGGGTAAGAAGTAGATTACAGAAGGGACAGTATAAGGAATGTTTAAACAATTTCGTAATTGGCATTTTTTCATTCACCTTCTCATAAGAACAATGATATGAAATAACTCTTTTTTCTGTAGTACAGAAAAGAAAACTCTATTTTTGCCTAATTGGATTGACTGCCAACCAATTGCGAACTTTTAAATATAAGTAGTTATTTAGTATAGCAACATACTTTAGGGCATACGCTCATTTTTATGTATGAGGAATCACAATTATAACTCTCCTGGAACCAAGAGGAGAATTATTCCCTGCATCTATTTACACATTTTAAACCAAAACTGCTTGAGAACCTAGCTCCAATTTTTATTTCCTTTCATATTGATTCAACCCAACTGAAAGGCTCTAAATCTCATTTTATAGAAATGAGTGTTTCGTTATTGTAATTACCAAGATAATAGTTTTGGTAACATGATTAACTAATAGAATTTCATCAGTCTTTCAAACGCTAATGGTATATCTCTATGTTTTAAGTAAGTAAAAACTTATTGAAGAATCATAAACAAAACTAAAATGTAGGTCTTTAATATGAGACAATACTTAATAGGTACCAGATGGATCTACCCAGAGCTATGTACAAGTGTGAACTATTATATTCCAGATGTTACCTACTCAAAGAGAGGGTATAATCTTGGGCAAAATAAGGTGTGTGTGTAATAAGGGCTATATAAAGCAATTGGAACAGAGAGAAAACTTAGGAACTTTTATTAATATTAGTTTAGTTTAAAAATTGGGAAGGCATAAAATAAGTTTTAACTAACATGTATTATATTAATAAAATTAAGAAATGACTAAAAAAGATTCCTCTGAGTAAATTTGCATTGAAGATAAGCATAAACAAGATAAAATGGAGAAAACGATGCCTCTCCTATTCCACTGTCCTCTTCATCAGCCACATTGAGAGGTAGAACAATTATTACCTAATCATATCTATCAGGAAGCTCTTTAAAAAATGAAATTATGAGGAAGATTATTTGAAGTATAGATTCATATCTACATCATTAATGATGAACTTCACCCTAGATGTATCTTGTGCCTTGAGATATTAGCAATATATATGATGTATAATGTGTAGATATTACATTCACATACACATGCACTAGGAAGGCTTTTTCACATTTTTCCCCCCAACAATAAAAGAAATTTGGAGAACACTGATCCTGTGAAGACAATAATCATTCTATCTCTTTATCGAAGGGTGAATTTATTAGTGTACTGTATACACTAGAGATTACAAACACATTTTCTTTGAGCCAAACCTGGTTCACAGAAATGTTTTATGCAGCTTACACAGTGTTATTTTCTCCATTTATTTGCTTACTTTGGAAACTCACGAGATTTTATATTTTAAATACAAAGTTTTTTTTTTTTTCACTCCCTTACAAAGCTCTGCCCATAATGTGCATGTTTTTCTGCATGGGAACCATCTTTCCTCTTTAGTCAGAATATTCTTTCAGGTTCCCTACAGTTTCATCTGCTTCCTATAGTTTTATATTCAATTCGCTCTGTTCATTAATGTCCCTGTATGCGTTTGAGTCTGAACTTTAGTATAAATGGTAGCTGTGGTATAGACAGCTAGTGAGTCTCACAAAGATTCGGACTTCCCCACACTAACAAGTATGGGGCAAGTACTAGGAAGCAACTGCTGATCCAGGAATAATTCTTCCTTCTTGTCCCATCTAATGGGGCATTGTGACTAGTTCTATCAATGGCACATGATCAGAAGTGACATGTCCCAAAAAGCTTTCTTTTTTTTTCCCATCATTGTCTGACTTCAGAGGAGACCTAGCAGAGAGGAATAGCATCAGGTAGTAGAAGTCTGGTACCTGAGTTAACTCTTGGAAGGCTTTCTGTAGACCAACAATTTAGATTCAAGTCTTAGAGTGCACAGTGTTTCAAAGTTGGGGCTCTGTATCCAGAAGATGCCCTCAACTTGAAAAGAAATGAAGCACTATTTCTGTTGGGCTCAGTAAGTAGATTTTAGAAAGAAGATCAAAATACAATTACTTGAGGTTTCTACCTCTGTATGACTAGCCCTATAGGGTACAAGAGCCCAGATAAAGTTTTAGCAGAACCTCACAATTAAGAAGGGGTATGTGTATAGATGGAAATTGGCTCGACTTAGTTCTAGGGAATTTAAAGTTGACAGAGCTAAGTTTGGAGTTTAACCAAACTGAAGGTGTCTTCATATCAGGCTCACCAGTCTTGCTCAGACCTCAATGACAGAGAAATGAATAGGTAGGATATAAATACCTTTTGGGTAGATTTTATTACTGTTTTCAATTGGTTGCTGCCTCTCCCTGTGAGAAGATATTTTTCCCACTCTGTTGACATGAGACTTGACCATGTATCTTACTTTGGTCAATAAAATTTGAGTAAAATGATCTAAAGTATTACTTTAGGTCAAAAATTTAGAAGCCCTCATATGGTTCCACCACTGGTTTTTCCCCTCTTCCTAGAGAATAGCATATCCTTGATAGAGATTGCTCCCATTGCAGGGAACCTGAAATGGAGCAAAGCCAAACTAACCAGTAATGTAAATAAACATGAATACAGTATAAACCTTGTTGTCAAAAGTTATTGAGATTTCAGGATTGTCTGTTATTACAGCTTAAGCTAGTAGAGACTGGTTAATAAACTTTTTCCTCCAGTAAAGATACTTTTACTGGAGGAAATATATGGATATTTACTGGAGATACTATATATAGATATATTGCTTTTGGTAAAAATAATAGTAATAATTAGTAGCAAATGTCTGTGTCAATTTGAATTCACTATTAAATTTTGCCTAAAATATTCTTTTGATAAAGAAAAAATTAACCTAATAGACATGAAACTTTTTTCACTATAGCCAAAAGGTTAATTATAAATAGAAGTAATAGTTTGCATAGAACAGTCTTAGAAATGGGAAGACAATTTTATTTCTTTCTGAGGAAAAAATGAAGCCTTCGTTTTAAAGTTAAAATATCTTGAATGCATTGGAACTCATAATGATGTTTAGAATGAATTGACATATGATTTCTATTCCATCTGGAATGGCTATTCCATCACTTTTTGAGGAGACAGGTTGGCATCCTGCATGACCTTTGAACACAAAAGAAAGACATTTTCAGTATGTCGAATGACATTTGTAAACAGAATGGCTCAGCAAAAGTAAATTCAATTTACTTTCGTTGGAAGTACAAATACTATGAATAACCACAAAGTCTACAATTATGGCTGGCTAATCTAGGATTCTGAGTTATGCTTCTCACAAAGCATCTTCTTTGAGTCTAAGGCATTATTCCAGAGAGTCAATTCCAAAGAGTAATGGATTAGTTTTAAACAAGAAAAAGAACCAAAGCTTTAGAAAAAATAAGAGAAATTCAGGATTGGAAAACATAAGTGGACAAAGAATTTGCTGTTATGGGTACCTTTGAAAATAATTGTATACCTTTCTGGCTCCCATCAATGGCACTCACTCATAGTATTTTGAGAATAAGATAAAAAGAAGCAATGGGCTGCTGTGTCTATAGATTCAGTCTTAGAGTTTGACCTCTTCAGGTTTTTTCATGAAGCCAGGTGAAACTTACTGTTTACTCAAACAAGAAGAACAAAGCTGTGAGCAAACTGGTTTACTGCTAACACTGCCTCTAATCCCAAGACAAGGTTATATTGGTGAGATTAGGTTAGGCTTATGTTGTAGTAAACAATTCACAAATCTCTATTTCTTATTCATACTACTGTCCCATGCAAAACAGCATGGTCAGCATAGTCAGGGACCCAGATTGTGGAGGGTGCTACCATGTATTTTAGAGCTACACTACTTAGAACACACGATGCCCATGTTTCTCAGCACAGCCCATGCTTGAGAGTCTTTCACTAGCAGTTAAAGTGCTTTGGTGCATACTACAAACTATTAGCCAAAACTGCTCACATGGCCTTGCCTAATTTCAGGAAGGTAGGGATGTAAAATCATCCTCCTATTTACCTAGCAGGACAAGAGAACTAGTTATGAATGAGTTCAACCACAGAAATGCTCAACCGCATAAGTGAACGGACACCAACCTTAACAAAACCTACATGGAACCTTGGAATGAAAGACAAAATACTAGACAAATATAAAAATTATATCACTGTAAATAGCATTTGGGAAAATCAAATGAGACAGAATAGAGTTTTTCCTTTGGAGAACTGTGTTTACACCTGTATCTTAGAAACTTGTCATCCATCTATTGTTTCAAAACAGCTTTGATCATAATATGTTTTAAAAGATGTTATTGAACTGTGAGACAGATTATGGTCTTTTCAAAAATAACACCCTATAACTGTAGCCATGCTTTTTATATTAGAAAGAATAATAATAATAATAATAATAATAATAATAAACAATTTCATCATCTATGGATTTGGGCAGTGGTGGGGAAATATTTAATGAATAAAAGATAGTCACTGAGATTAAGAGAGATCAGTTGCATCATGATGAGTAATTTTTTCTCTTTCTCTTACAAAACTAGATAAGAACAGAGAGATAACCATCTGCAAAAAATATAAAGATATTCTGGTTGATCAGGAATGCTATCTTTATATACTACTTATAATAGGGAAGTAGTAGCAGAATGAGTTATACTTGCTTATAAACAGTAGATCACAGACCTGGGCATCTATAAAATTTAAACCTCCTTCAGATGAGTCTAAGGTAGAACCTCAGCAATGGAACCATTGCTATAAGTGAATCAGGGATCATGTCTCCTTTTGTGCACTGTTGTATCTTCAGTGCCTAGTATAATCCCTAACATGTAGTTGACATTCAATAAATATTTGCTGAATAAATTAATGTTGATGGATAGAGTATATTTGAAAAAATATTTGTAAAATTAAAGCATTATGTAGACATAAGCTGGCAAAGGCTTAAAATGAGAAGTATAGTTTTAAAAGTGAAAATGAGTTAAAGTAAATGTTAGTCAACGTCTCTTTGACATTGGCTGGCTACACAGGGTCATGGGAAATATGTCTGTTAATTTCCTCTGATAAACATAATTAGGTAATTAAATGTGAGTTCTCCCTCTCTTTCTGAGAGCCATGTTATAGCAGGTATTAGCATTCAATAAATATGACCCACTATTCATTTAGATGCCTGAGTTTTCACAGAACGCAGTTACATCTGTCTTGAGAGACCTATAATTAAACCACACTGTTTAAGTGTAATTAAATATAATGACCACTATAACATACTTGGTACTTCTCTGGTTTAACTCTCATAATTTCTTGCCACTTATCAATTTTGACTTTTTTCAAGTACTTCTGATTAATACTGTTGTTGCTTTGGTAAAAGAAAATTAGAAAAATTTTAATGGTGCTGTCTTGGATGGATTCTCTCTTCATTCAAGACCCTTTAAAAAATTACTTATCTTACTTCTACCTGATTCACAATATCCCTCTATACTTCTATTTCCTTTTTCTTGTCTTTATTTCCTTTCCCACATTCTGTCAATTCTGTTATTACTTAAATCAGCCTCAGATCTTGTGTCTCAAAGGCTTCTTTTTCTGCTTCATTTTAGGGTTCATGATTCTATAGACAATGAGGCAGAATTTCTTAACAGAGTAGAGAAGTCCCTTCAGAGTTACGTTTCTTTTCTCTCACCATTCACTCTTCCAAGCATCCCCCTCCAAAATGTGTCCTTAGTTGAACATGACTTTGACTGGTTCCCAGATGCATCATGCATTTACATTTTTATATTGCATCAATTAGGATGTTTTCAGAAAACTTTTTAAGTGGGTTAGATAAATAATATTTATTATTTCATATTTAAAAAGCCCACAGAGAGAATGATTCATCTCCTCCTGTCTCATTGGCCAGAACTGTTTCTCATGCCCTTACTGATCTCTTGGTGAGAGGAATATTGGCTTAAACTAGTCTTAATTCACCCATAGTGATTAGAGAGAGACTCTACCTCTTTGAAAGTACTTACTGGAAAAGTTTGAACAAAATTGGGGTCTTCTTGTTAAGTAAGAAGTTGGGAAATATTTGTTGAGTGGGAAACTATGTCTTTCGTAAATACAACTTTACTTTTCTACTTGCAGAGTTCTCTCCCTGTCTTCCTCCCCTTTAGGTAAAATTAAAACTCAACCACTAAGATTCTCTTCAGATGCCATGTCCTTTACGAAGTTTTATTCAGCCCCCTGTAGAAAGAGTTAGTCGCTTCTTTTTCCTTTATTTTCAAAACCACTTATGTTTTTATTAAAACACTTTGCAAACTATTAAATATATGTATATCCATAATTCCTTTCATTAGGTGGAAGATGCTGGAAATCAAGGGCTTATTGGACACTGAATTCCTAGTATCCAACATTTTACCTGACTCAGAGTAGATGTTGAGTAAATGTTTGAAAGGTTAAATGATCAAATCAAATTATATCCAGATATCTTAGATAATATGTGTATGTGTAGTTTATATAATCTAATTTATAACAAGTACTATTATTATAAGGATAACAAGTAGTAGTATTCTAAGAAAGACCAGAGCAACATTTGTCTGCTTTTGTAATTTATAGCTGGACTAGAAATAATGTATTTCCTATCCTTTGAAAACTACTGATGATGATTTAAATAGACCTTTAGAAGGCAAACTCACTTGGACATATAAATTCAAAATATACATGTCTGACACTGTCCTAAGCTCTTAGACAACAAAATAACACAGGTATAGACCTCGCTGTCAGGGAGCCCAGAATCTAGTGAGCACAATGACTTTTTAAGAAAATAAGTAATGAAAATGCAGTATTTACTTGGAGCAATACATCCCAAAGCAGGAACTTTAAGGGAGGAAATGATAAGAGAGGTTATCCTCTTGGATAATGCCTATCTGTAGTGGAAGTGATGCCTAACTTTTGTCTAGGAGGATATTAAGAACTTTTCCAAATGAGTCAGGGGCAAAAAGAATGCCAGGATGAGGAGGAAGACTGTACAAAGATAACAGAAGCATATACTCATATGCATAATTAGAAAGTGCAAGTAGTTCTACAGTCTTGGAAGACGTACTTTGAGAACAATACCAAGGGAGGTAGCTTTACAGGGAAATATGGGGCTGGATTATGAAGGGTGTTAGGAAAGGATCTAGAACTATTTCAAAGGCTTTTACTGGGAACTGGCTCGCTTAATTTGCATTACTGCCAGGGAAAAACGCTCTTCAACTAACAAATGCACTGTAAGTTCTCATTGAATGGATGGTGGTAAAGTCTTTTATTGGCAAATTAGAGAACCTCAGCAGACTAAATTGATATAAAATGAGCAACTTTCTGTTTTACTTTTAAAATAGTAGGAAATTTGAAATGGATCCTCTTCCCCAAGAGAATTTTTCATCCTCTTATTGTCACCTGGGGGATGTTAATGCTTTTGGACTGCTGCCTGCAGTCTTGGCCTTGCCCCATAAGTGGATATTCAGTGATGGCAGTATACCCTCATAAAGATAGACTGCTGATTACATTTCCATTAAAGACCAGAGCCACATCTGCTAATTTTCCTGCCAATAAATGTTAAGATTTTTACAATGGCTAGCTAACTGTGGAGAAGAACCACTTTTCTTGTCGGAGTGCAGAGATAGCATGTGAAATTTATGACCATTGTCTTCATCAACAAATATCCTATATAGAGTTTCTAAAATAGACTTTACAAATTGTGTTTTTTTTTTTTTTAATCATATGCCTAGATTTTTGAGAAGTCGTTCACTTTTTCAGATTCTGTTTGTCCCCTTCGGGCATAAAAATGAAAAAGAATGGATGCAGAGAGTATAATTAGTTATTTACTCATCAAATGTCTGTGAAACATTTATTAGGTTCCAGGCGATAGGTGCCATGACTTTAAAAAAAATGGATGTGGCATGACTGTTGCCCTTAAAAGCTTGTAATCCAACTCTCCCACCTTGAGTGTAAGGTATTTTTAAAGTAAATACTAAAACACAATTCTTATGAAGGGAAACAAAAGCTATCACAGTACTATGGTTAGCAAGAGAAACCGTAGGTAAAATTCTAGGATCCTTGATTATAGTTAGTAGCAGATTTAAGTCCCTGTAGCAATTGTAATTATACACACACACACACACACACACACACACACACACACACACACACATTTTGATTATCTATTTTTATAGACTGACTGTGTCCCCCTCAAAATCTTTATGTTGAAGCCCTCACCTCCAATGTACTTAGAGATCAGGACTTTGGGAGGTAATTAGGGTCAAATGAGATCAGGAGAGTAGGGCCTTCATGATAGGGTTAGTGTCCTTATAAGAAACATTAGGAGCTTACCCTTGTCCCCTCCTCCATTTATTATCTCACTCTTTCCAAGTGCATGTACAAAGGAAAGGCCATGTGAGTATATAGCAAGTAAGCAGCTACCTACAAGTCAGGAAGAGAGCTCTCACCAGAATCTGACTGTGTTGGCACTCTAATCTTGTGGAATTTCAGCCTCCAGAATGGTGAGAAAATAAATTTCTGTTGTTTAAGCCATCTAGTCTATGGTGTTTATTTATGGCAGCTTGAGCTGACTAATATACTCATCCTATGGTAGACACCATGCCTAGTACTTTCCTTTTACTTAATGTTCACCATGATTTTTCATTGCAACTATTATTGTCATCATTTTATAGGTATATCAACTGAGGCTAGGGAGCTTAATAATTTGCCTGAGATAGTAGAGCCAGTAAGTGGCAAATCAGTATTTGAGCCCATGCCCACATTATATCCACTATTAAGTAACGCCACTTCATGTGCAGATTCATTAATTTTTGTTCCTCTAAATGGCAATATATGGTACTTAGATATTTGTATTCTAACTTCCCAAATATCCACTTTTTAAAAATCTCGTATTTAGTAATAATCACACAAACTAATTTGGCCTTTGTATCTAAGCATTTGATATGCTCGTTAATAGTCATTTATGTAATGATTTCAGGAGCCATAGAAGTTGGAGAATATTTCTTCCCTGAGATCCAAGTATCATCTTCTTCACTATTTAATTTTGTAATGATAAGGAGAAGCAATGTAACAGTTGTCTGACTCAACATGATAGCACATTAATTATATGATTGCTGAGATTCTTCAGCCCTGTTTTTATTTGCTGTGGAAATTACGTGATGATGTGATTCAGTGTCAGGTGGGACTGTCATTTAGGTCATCATATGGGTATTCTACTTACTGCTTTTGATAGTTTTACTTTTTTGTTTGTTTGTTTTTGCCTGTTCTAGTCCACCTTTTCAAATATGGGATGCATATAAATTTAATAGTATTTTCTTTTTCCAGTATGTTTTGAACTCATGTATTTCTTTGAGTGGATGGAATAATGCACATTTATTTCTGAGTCAGTATCTTCTGAGGGAGGTCTGAATGTATTCATGTTACTGCCTCATTGCTCTCTTTCCCTTTATAGTAAAACTCTTTTAAATAGTGGTCCGTACTCACTAATTTCCTCTCCTCCCAAGCTTTTTAAAGCTAACTTAAATCAAATTAGCTCCAAACTGCTCTTATCAAGGTAACTAATGACTTTCACATTGTTAAATCTAAGGCTTAATTCTTATCTTTCCTGATTCATCAGCAGTATTTGACACCAATGATCATTACTCTTTGAAATACATTTTCCCCCTTAACTTTCAGGATATTGCATTCACCTGGTTTTCTCTCTATCTCTCTAGCCACTGCCTCAAGTTTTCTTTGCTGATTTACCTTCATTTGTTAGATCCCTAAATGTTGAAGGGTCTCTGTGCTCAGTCTTTCGACCTCTTTTTATTTTCTATAATTTTTCCTACATTTGGTGATTTCCCATAGTCTCATGCCTTTGAATAACCTGTTTTAGGTATTTCTTCTCGTGTAACAAATTACCCCAACATTTAGTGGTTAAAAATAATGGTAGTCATTTATTATCTCTCACAGTTTCTCAGTTGAGTGATTCAGGTTTGAGGTATTGTCTGACGTTGCAGTCAGGTGTCATCTGGGGCTTCAGTCATCTAAAGGCTTTTACTGGGGCTGGAGGATTCACTTCCAAGGTGACTCATTCACTTGCCTGGAAAGTTGGCCCTGCTATTGGCCAGAGGCATCAGTTACTCTCCATGTATATCTCTGGATAGGAAGTTATACATCTTTACTTCCAGTATTCATCACAAAGGGCCATCCTTGATATAATCTAAGAATGGACTGCATAAATAGTAACAACCAGACTTAAGTCATTAGGGACCACTGTAAGTCCAGCTACCCTACGGTCCCCAATGATCTCTCTTCCACATACAAAGTAAACTCACTCATCCCCAAATACTCTCTAAAATTCAATCTCTTTATGCCTCTGGTGCAGACTATTGTCTAGCATACCCTCAATATAAATCAAGTCCAGATGTGACCAAGGTGGCTCAGATTAAGTTCATAAAGTATACTTCTTTAAGTAAAATTCCTATTGATCTGCGAACTAAAGAGACAAGTTATCTGGCCCTAACATATCCAATATACACTGGGACGGATGTAGGATAACTGTCCTAAAGGCTCCATTCTGAATGGGAGGTAAATAGGAGGCCTACAGGAGTAACTGTTCTCAAGCAATTCTAAAGTCCAGCTGGGTACATGTTACCATTCCTACTGCCTGTATATTATTCATTTGACACTTAACTCTGTCTTTGAGATCTTGATTCCATATTCTGAATTATCCTTTCTTTTTCATAATAAATAAAAATAGTATTTGTAACTTAGTGGGGTTTTTTCATAATAAATAAAAATAGTATTTGTAACTTAGTGGGATTTTTTATTCGTTCTTGTTGTCGTTGTTGCTGCTGCTGCTGCCTGCTTCCAGCTTATAGTAATTTCAGAGTCCAGAGCCATCTTTTTCCTTTATATTGTCTCTGCCCCTTTTATTCCAAGCTAGCAGTGTTCCACAAATACAATTCACTTAAAATTATTTTTGACTTTCTTGTGAATCATATTGGGGGTTCCCTTAACTAGAAAAATGCCACATTGATTTACAAATCTTGTCACAATAAAACCTTCTTTACCTTGGGTTTCCTATAAGGCTGACATAAGAAAACATACCTAAAAACAGAATATACCCTAAGATTCTTAGAAGCCCCACTGTTTAATGGAGTAGGTCTGTGAGGCCTGCCTCTAAGATCTTCAAAGAGACTTATATAATTGATATCTTGGGACAAGATTTTACAGTCATACCCTTCATCTTTGGGCAGTGTTTTCCTGACAGTGCCTTGGATTTATCTTTTCCTGGAAGCCATTTTCTTGTTTTTAGCATTGTTTGCCAACTGGAAAGGCAGGGCTTAGATACAGTTTTATTTTGAACCTAGAAAGCCCTGGATAATTTACATATTTAATCCTTATTACTTTTGGTAAACTTTATCATCTGAATTTTAGGTGACTCTTTTAACACTCTACCTAAAAATAGCTTTAGCTAAATAGACCTATTTATTTAGAATATTTTGTATTTCCCTACGTTATTGCAGATAACAATGTTGTCAAATTTTTTGTTACTACATAACCTCCTTTCTCGGCTTCCAATAATATTTCATCACTTTCATTTAAGTCCTTGCACTAAAATTTATTTGAGAGTGATCAGATCTGCTGAAATTCTTTTCCTGGCCCCTTACAATTTCACTAATACTACCCTCGAGGTTCTTCTACCTTCTGTCTGTTACTCAATCTCAAATTGACATGCTTTAGATTTTATGATGATGGCACTCTATTCCTTGTACCGAAATTTATATTTTTACTTTGCTTCTGCAAAACAAATCATTACAAAACTTAGTTCCTTGAAACTATGAAAATAATTGATCTTTTAAGTTTTTTTGTGGGGTTGCTAATTAAGAGTGCCTTAGTTGCATAGTTCTGGCTCAGCATCTTTCATGAGGTTATGCCCAGATATAGCTGGGCTCCAATCACCTGAAAGCTTGAATAGGGCTGAAGGATCCAGTGTCAAGGCAGCTTATTCAAATGACTAGCGAGTTGGCAGGGGCTGGTTTTCAGAGACCTTCTTTTCTTTTTACTTGAACCTTTCCATAGGGCTTATTGAGTGTCCTCAGGGTATGGAAGATGGCTTCCCCAATAGCAATCAGTTCAAGATACCAAGACAGAAGCTATATTGCCTTTTTATGACCTAACCAGAGAAGTCACACACTCTCATTTTTACCATATTCCATTAGTCATACAGGGTTAGTTTCATTCTCGGAGAGATATATAAGGGAACATGTATCAGAAAGTGTGAGTAATTGCAGGTCATCTTGGTGGCTGATTGAAACACTCATCACTGTATAATGTCCCCTCTTACCTAAATCCAACTTGTATATCTAACTGCTTAATTAACATCTTTATCTGCATGTTTAATAGGCATCTCAACGTCTCCCATAAAAAAATCCCTGAGCATTTTAATATCTTTATTCTTATCCCTCAATTTTGTATCTCTTGCTCTCACCCCCATCTCAGTAAATGGCAACTCCATTCTTCTAGTTGCTCAGGCCAGAGTTATTCTTTTCTTTTTTTTTTTTTCCCCAGAGTTATTCTTGATTCATTTTTTTCTCATGCTTTATATCAAAATTCTCAAAATATTATTTTCTTTATTTAAAAATATATCTAGTATTTACTGTATCTCTTTCCATTCAAGCCATCTGTAGTCTAGCATCTCTTGATGGGATTAACAATAGTCTGCTAACTAGTTTTGCTGTTTCCTTCCTAAATCCCATAGTCTGTTCTAAAGTCAGGACCCAGAGTGATCATATTAAACTTTAAGTCAAATCATGCCAATTCTCTGCTCAAAACCCTCTCATGTCATCCTGTCACATTATAAGTAAAAACCTATGTCTTGAATATAACTAACTAGGCCTTGTGTGATTTGACTTCTTTTAAACTGCAATATCTGCTTGTACTCACTGGGCTCAGTGCTGTTACTTGAACTGACGACTTTCACCTCAGAGCCTTTGTACTCACTCTGTCTAGAATGCTCTATCCTTGATATCTATATGTCTTGCTCCCTTATTTCTTTTAAATTTTTGCTTAACTAAGACACCTCCTTGTGGTGTTCTCTGGAATCCTATTAAATATTATAGTTCTCACACACAGACACTTCCTATTTTCTTTACCACAATACTTATCACTATCTAACTTATTTTATATTTTGATATATATGTTTATTTACTTATTTATGTCACTAACTAAACTATAAGCTCATGGAGGCAAGGATTATCTTTGTTTTCTTTTGTATCACTAGTATTAAAGCAGGACCTGACATCTAGTTGAATAATGATAGCTCCCAGTACTTTGTCATTGCACTTCAAATGTGGGAGTTTATTTCCCCACTCCTTAAATCTGTGCAGGCTTTGTGCTTTAACTAATACATGGCAAAAGTGACTTTCTTCCCTTTTTCCATTGTTTTCAAGTGTAACTACCGGCAGCTTTTCCTCCCTCACAACTGGAAACAACTAGCTATACTTCCTCTCGGAATACAGCTACTGTGCTGTGAGAAAACTAAGCCACAGGAAAGACAATATCTAAGCATTCTATCTGACAGTCTCAGCTGAACATTTATTCAAGAGCCAGCATACCAGCTGTGTGAATAAGCGATCTTGGATAGTCCAGCCCATTCAAGCCTCCAGATGACTTTACTTCATCTAAAATCAGTGAAACAAAGTTGTTTCAACTGATTCAAATCTGTCTACAGAACATGGAAGATGAAAAAGATGATTTCCCCCCAATTCTGTTGAGGTATAATTGAAATAAGTTGTTATTTGAAGCCACTAATTTTGGGGGGTGGTCATTGTGCCTCGATAGCTAATAGGAACAGAATTTGGTTCTAGAAGTAGCATGATGCTTTATGGAAAATCTAAAATATGTGATGTTGGCTCTGAATCTGGTCAGGTTGAATCTGCAGTGGTCTCAAGGAGAGTGTTAGTGAAAGATAAAAAGAAAATTTTTATTGGGGGCTGGAAAAAACGGTGAACTATGTTATATAGTAGAAGTAAGTTTGGCACAATTTGTGGTAATGTGGAAGATAGAAAACATACATGTGGATTTGGTAGATGAAATTTTCAGAGACTTTTTCAGAAAGAATATTTAAGCTGCATATGATAAGTTATATATAAAACTAAAGAAGAAATTACTTAATTTTCAAATAGAATTTAGAGGAAATATTTTTGAGTTAAGTTTTGTTGGGGTCAAAAATGAAACCAGTTTCTCCTGGAAAAATATTTTCCAAGAATGAAAAGACCTCAGGGAAAATAACAAATACAGAGTTTTGCCATTAAAACATGATTTCAGGGTCACTATCTCAAAGGTGCTACTGTAAGATTCTTTGTTAAAATTTCAGAAAAATTTGAGGCAGTTTCATAGAGAATCGCTCAACTAGGCAAAAATGCTTCTAAGAATTATGGCATCATCACCAACTTTTTGTTCAGAGTGCGTACAAAGAATGTGGAAAAAATGAATTCATAAGTTTTATTCTTGAGTCATGGAGGGGATATACCTGAGAGATCTGAAGTGGGGGTGGGGAGAGAGAATGAATCTTTCAAGTCAAATATCTCCCCAATTTATAAAACACATCATAGATAGAGACATTTTTCCCTTTTTCTCTGTTTTATTTCCCATATGTTTAAACAATGAAAGCAATGATCATTCTTTGGTTACAGGGACTATATGGTCCACAAACCAAAAATATTTACTGTCTAGCCCTTTCAGAAGAAGTTTGCTGACCCATGGTTTAGAATAAGTAAGTATTCACTGGATATTTACTTTATTCTGGGAAAATTGCAAGGATTTTCCAGATATTCTCATTTGATTTTAGTCATATGAGGTAGATATTATTATCTCTAATTTTGAGGTGATATAACAGAGGCTTAGAAAGATTCAATAAATTACCAAATTTTTTATCATTAACAAGTGGCAAAATTAAGAATTAAACCCCAATGTTCTGACTAAAGGCAGTATTTTTTGATGATGTGCCAGCCATTTTATATTTGAGATCTATGAATAAAAACAGTCAAACACATTGTTTTGCCCATTTAAACATTGTTTAACATAAGGTCAAAACACATCCTCAAGCTTTCTTATTATATATGGAAGATGGATAGGAAGGGCTTGGAAACAATAAGAATGATGGCGATAGTATGGTGTCAATAAAGAATAACTTCTTTGGTAGAATCAGGTCTAGGGTCAGTTGGTAGAGAGAAGAGTTCAGTACAGGCAGGGAGAGATGTGAATAAAAGAGAAGCAGCGAAGTGACTAAAACTCAGGCTCTTGTTCTGGCTCAAGTGGAGGGATGCAATGGAACTTTCAGGTTTTGCTTGAAAGCTGAGAAAACTAAGACATTGGAAATAGAAGGGGAGGCATTTTTTTTGGCATTTGGTAAATTCTTTAGATTTTAGCATTTCTAAAAAAAAAAGTGTAACGAAAGTGTGAAATGCAATTAAGACAGACAGCTCGGCCACATGTCACATTGAATAGACAATGTTTTTGTCCATTTTGGAAAGACTATGCAAAATGCAAAAAGTTACACAAGATTGAAAGATGATGAGCTCATTGTACAGAAGGTCTGTTTTTTTTTTTTTTCCCCAGTAGGGTGGCTGTCTCAACTGAGTGCTCCCAGAATACCTTCCAACAAGTCAATCAAGTAGTAGAGTGCATTTTTGCACATTAAGGAAAGCTTATATCCTCATTGCCCAATCTAAGCAAGAAACAAAAAGTAACAGTAAAAAGTTGAGGAGCCAAGTATAGTTAACTGCAGATACTTTCATAGTCTGTATAAGCTAAGTGTGGTGTGTGAGGAGGAGAGTTTCCTTGGGGAGCCAGGGAATTGACTTTGAGTGCTGGTACATTAATCCTACTTAGAAACACTTATCATTGTAAATAATTAAAAACTTTGATTTTAGGAGACAGTCTGTACTAAAGGAAGTTCCAGGAAGATAAACCAAATAAAATAATGGTCTCTATGGAATAATCTGAGGATGGAAAAGTAGAGAAATCATTCTGATATTATTGCTTGTGGAGAAACAGTGTCCTAGTCTAACTTAGACCTTCAGAAAAATGAATGAGGACATGTTCTTCATTAGACATTTAATGAATTGAATAGGGTGGGACTTAAATGGATACTGAATTACAATAAGGAGGTAAAGGGGAACAAGGATGTACCTGCAGATGATCCCCAAGTGTAAGTGACCTTCTATAAGCACAGAAGCTATAATACAACATGGAATAAAAGAGAGTTAGGATGTGTTTGTGCACATTCTTTAGCACATCTACCACATTTCCCTCAAGTAATAAATGGGAAAACCAGTTTGTAAAACTAGATGTCAACAAGTACATTTTCCTGTTCACTATAAATATAAAAACAAGTTAAAATATATAAATAGCCCAGCTTTTTTTTTTTTTTAATTGCGGAAATACTGAATCATACTTTCCCCTCAAGTGTAATCTTTTTCCTAGAGCCAAATCACTAGTGGAGTAGATCTGTGCATTGGTTGATGCATGTGGTTAAAAAGGGAATCGAGTTATAATAATAAAGGAATGTAAGAGATAAGAAAACTCAATCTAGTTTTAGATAACATATCTTTTTATGCTTTCAGGACATTTCTGAAGTCTGACTTTTTCTATATGAAACTACCTCCTTTAATTGTATGCTTCATAAAATGAACTCTTAATTGTAAGACCTTTAGCATTTGAAAATCAGGTATGAAAATTAACAGTGAGTCATCAGTACTTTATGTCATCCTGATGGAAGAGGAAGTCTGATAGAGTCCCTAGTGCCAAGCTTTAAAAGGGAGTAACATTAAAACAGGAAAGGATTGCTCCTAATTCAATGATGCCTTCAATTATATTTAGTCTTAGTAAGGACAATAGAAATGTTCACATAAATTGTTCTTTTCTTTTGCTCATTCTAACAATAAAAAGAATTATGGGAGGTTCTAGATAAGATCACATTATTTACAATGCATAATACAATCTTGAGCAGTTGCTTTTGTTATCTGCACTAGAGGATGAAAAAACTGAATCAAGAGCAGTGCTATCTTGAATAATTTCTTTAATTGAGATATCTCAGCTCACAAAGTAAAGTTGGAATTCAAACTTAATGCCGTCTGACTTCAGACACCTCTTTTTCCTAAAAAATACCACTTCCTTTGAGGATAGGAAAGTTCACCTATTCAATAGCAGATAGGATGAAGGTTTTTTAGATTTTTTTTTTTTTTTTTTTACAATTGGCTTTACTTTGAAATTTACTTCCTGTGGAGGCCTGGTTTCTTCCCTCTGCGTGACATTCAGTAGATAAGTGAGGCAGTGTAGTGTATCTTGTATTCAATCACTTTGGCTAAAAGGGAGAGACCATCAATGGCACCTCAGAGTAAGCTAATGAGGTGGGAGCTTTGGCCATTTCTGGGTTTATTCAGCCTCTATGTTTGGTCAAAGATCATAGTTTCTGGTTTTAGTAAGTCTCCAGGAACCTGGTACAGATCACAATAACAATGAAGAAAAGAAAGAATGACAATATATAGACTTTCTGTAATGTTACTAGTGTTTTTGCCTCCTGGGTTTAATTTTTTTTTTTTTCCAATAGCTATCATTTGACACATAAATGATATTAAGGCATTTCTGAGGTTGTGGATTTTGTAATGCTGAAGCAAAATTATACTTTATTTTTTTTAACTACTTGCAGTTTTCGGAAAGAGCATGTACTTTAATGTTTCTTATTCAACTTTTAATTATAGAATTCATATATTTGCTTAGTTAAAAAATTCACACTATATGGTGAATTAAATAAAATATAAAATCTATTTGGCTCCTTCCCTTTCCAATATCCATCCCTAGCTAATTTCACTATCCAAAGGAAACCACTATTAATTGTTAGTTTTTCTTTTAATTGTCCCTCAAATTTCAAATAATGTACTTATTTATTATAAGATTTACTGACTTGTCAAATTAATATAGTGCCTAATGAATCTCTACTGTAAAGAAAATTGTGCAACTCAACTTTTCTTTTAATTCTTCATCCTACCTCTCAATTTTTGTTAATTATATTACTATTTTTATGTTGCCAAACTTTACAGCATTTCATTCTGTGCTTTAAACATTTTCTTCTGTGCAATGTCAAGACTAATTCCACAATCAAATTGTAAGAGGTTTTCTAAATATTTTGTGCTATAAAGTCAAGAATGTGAATGAACCTATAGAAAAGAAAATGTGATCCTAAGAAATTAAAAAATCCTCATTAAAATAAACCAACTCTTTCAAATGTTAGTTACATGAACTCTCCTTTATTTTCGGTCCAGTTTCCTACAGGCATTCTGGTCACATATTGTGCGTGGATGATAAATTTTCTGAATTCTGACATTATAAAAATATAATCTAAAACTGATTCTACATTGTTCTTACATTTTCTTGGTAGTTTGGCAGTGTGGAAAATGTAATATTCCAAATTTTTTTACTCAGAATTTAAAGATATTCTTTCACCCTTGTTTCTTATGAGAAAACTTTTGTCAGTATATGATTTTTACTTAAGTGGTCCAGAAGTATTTAGTGAATGCATCTGCCTACATAAGTAACTTTTTATCTCTGTAGAAGTTTTCAGAATTTTCTTATTCTTAGAATTCACAACGTTGTGTCTAAGAGTCAGACTCTTTTCCCACAAACCCTCCAGGTCTTTTCAAACTGAAACTTCTTTAAATTAGGGGAATATTGTATTGTATTCTGATTGGTCCCTCTCTTCATCATTTCTCCTTTCTCCTTTGAAAATATTTTTAGGTGACTGTCAGACTTTCTGGCTTCTGCATATTTTTTTTTCTCAAGTTCTTGTGTTTGTTTTTACTTTATTATCTAACAATTTATCTTTAAAATCACTGACTTGATTTTAAGCTATGTTCCCTTTCCTGCCTCTCACTCCATATTTGTAAAAAGTCACAATGATTGCCTTGTTTTCTGATTCTTTTCCTTTGTTACCTGTGATAATTTAAGATATTATTCAAAGTGATTAAATTGTTTCTACTGGAATCCATTATTCTTTATGTTTTTTACTCTGTAAAATACACAAATACAAATATCTTGTGTATTTTTATTATATATATGTATATTTGTATATATTAATGACTAAAAAATCTGTAATTATTAGAACAAGTAGGTGTGTCTTCTGACTGTATCTTTTCTCAACAGATCTTCCTCTTGAATAAGGGTTGGGGAAAGGTAGCCTATGCAAGTTAGGGGAACATGTAGACAAATCAGCCTCCCTATTGGATGTGTGAAGATAATTTCTTTGATGCTGTTGCAAATTACTTTAATGTAGAAGACCAAAAATGACCTAAGATTATTATTTATTGGTGGTCAAGTTTGGAACTAATGGTGTGGTGAAACTTGGCTTGTCCTTGTTTTTAATAGAATCTTTTTCTAACCTTTGCTAAACTCTTAAGTCTTTCTGTCACTTCTCCAGACCATTTTTTTTTTCTATATGCACTTTGAATAAAACTGTGATAATTAACCTTTATCAAGAAGGCTGTTTATTTTATTGCTCCTTTGATAAACATCTGGTTTTCAATGTAAATATTATTTTATATGTTACATGAAATTCTTACTGATATCTCAAATTTTCACTACAGGAAAAAGGAGGACAGAGAATAAAATAGAAATGATAGAGAAGTGGTACATCCCTGTTAGGTAGTTAGACAGGCATAAGCGACAGGAGCGAAGGTCCAGCTATGTAACTATAGAAACCTCCCTTGAAGACCTTCCTTAAGGACCTCCCAGAAACACATCCGTCTTAGAATTATTAATTACCCCAAACCTAGAGCACTAAGACCATAAAAGCTGTTGGCTAAACCAGCCACAAACACATGCGCAGAAAGTACTACCCTCACCTGCCCACAACCTCAGCCTCATTGTACCATCATTATAATATCATGACTATGCCTGGAAGTTCATGAATCTAATTATAACAGACTGAAGTCTGGGAAAGCACATATGCAATAGATAAAGTGTTATATAGCAGCCAGCTGTCAGTCAAGGTAATCTCACATACAAATTATCTAGGACCTCTCATCATGGCTCAAATATATACATGCCTTCCCACTTCTGCATTGTTACAGCCCCCTTTGCTAAAAACCTGCTCCTCCCTTTGAGCATACTTTATACTTTATCTTTTCACCTCCCAAATTCCACAGGGCTGCAGACTTCCTTAGCATAGCCTGTCTCCTTCTAAAATGTACTTTCAATAAATCTTACTTTTTCTAAATCTTTCTGACCTATAATTCTTTGCTATGTCAGTGGGGAAGAATCAAGGACACCAACCCCCACCCCCATACCACTGGGGCAATGCCAGATTTCATGTCGCCCCAGCAGTAACATCCCCAAGAAAAAAAGAGGAATATCATCTCACAGTGAAATGTTGTATAGCTTCTTGAAAAATATTTAAGAAACTAAAGGAAGTTTAAAAACATATAAAATATAGATGAGGCAGAACAATGCTTCCTGGATGGATAACTGGAGATGTTCTTAATGGCAAATAAAGAAGCATGTTTAAAAATCCTCAACTTGGTTTTGTTCTTTCTAGATCTCTTGTAATGACTGAGCACCATACAGATAAATGAGACAAGGTGATATATGTCCTTCACAAGGAAAGTCTGGAAAGAAATCTTGATGAACTCTTTTGAAATATGCCTCATAGCCACCTAAGGCACTGATTTGAAGGCCAGTTTTGCTGCCTTCTATACTCCACTCAATTCAATGTCATAATGTTAATGCTTGCTCGAAAGGGGACTTTATTTCATTTTGCTGTTCTTTAAAAAGCAAATCATATACTTTCCCAGCTTGTGTAATTTATGATAAGGAAAAGTGATTTTCATGTTAAAGAGGAAACAAAACCTGAGTTTTAATATATGGGATGGGATTAATATGAAACATAGTTTCTAAATTAGCTCAGATGTTATTTTATTACAATTAATTGTTTTCTAGTTTTAGAGTTGTGCTTGACTATAAAAGTAACAGTTGGCCTATTTACTAAATCAAAAATTATTTCACTATTAGAAAAATCAACTGGCACATTCCAAGAGCTCATGTCTTTAATAGTAAACAGAAAGTACAACCTAAGCTTGGCAGCGCGACCTTAAGAATGGCCACACAATTGGAGTGGATTGAGTTCACATATGTTCAAAGGTCCAACATGCTCTTTTGACGTTCTTTAGTTCCTAGTGCCCAAATGTATAGATTTTCATTGGTTTAAGGTCAATTATTTTTTATAGAGATGGAGTGAGAGAAAAATAAAGAAAACTACTGACCTACTATAGCATGTGTGCATGTGTGTGTGCGTGCATGTGTGAATTTATGGGAAATGTTGCGGGGGAGAAACCTCTCAATCACTGCTAGGTTGGTCCACTTTATTATTGACACTTTAGTTTCTAAAATATATGCTGACATGCAAGAATGCAAAATTCACTCAGTAGATCTTTGACAGGCCTTATTACCACTGTGCTGATTAAATGACGAAATCTGCCACAGAACAAGAACCATGATTGCAACGTTTGTTTTTGTTGGGCTTTGCTATATATAGCAAATATATATGGGATATATATATCTTCCTAGATTATACCAGTTTTATAAAGACTAAAATCCAGTTATTTTATAATGTTATTGTATAGCCATAAGAAAAATAATATAATAAGTGCCATTAAAAGTAATAAGTGAGGGAATGTCATGGGATTCACTTGGCTGATGTCAAATGCAGTTAGATTGTTCCTGAGGAGGATGTTTGCTTTATGAACATCCTGAAAACGCAATTAACAGCTGAGATTACCGTAAGGAGCCAAATGAGGAGAAACTTCGCACTTTCTTATTATTTTATGGTTCTAAGTAATGCTGATTTTTCTATTAGCTAATCATAGAGGTTTGACTCATTTTTTTAAAATTGAGTAAACCCTTTTATTCTGTCTCCTGGCACTGTATCATGTGCTCTAGCAATAGTTTACCATGTGTGCAATACAAAACCCAAAGAGACCGTGGCTCCCTGTCCTTCTGCTTGGCATGATAATCTCTGTGGACCAGAGCCTCTCTCTGGTGTCCAATGAAGCCTCCAAAACTAACTTTTACTTTTTTTCAAAGCAGTAAATGTTAATTCATTTGGAGTTAAGTTTTATTTTTCTTGTGTAAATTGGTTCTCATGTCTTTGAAACTCACCATTTTGTTCTTGCACTGGCATATTCAAAAGGTATGATTTAAGGTTAACCTCAAATATAAAATCCAGTGGAACATTAACTCCACAAAAACTTGGCATCATTCTTTCATGGATTACCGCAAACTTCCGTGAAAATATGGCATGTAGACATGGCTTGTGTCTGATCTCTAGTCTTTAAGTTTATGTGTACGCATTTTATCAAGGTTCTACTCAGGGCCTAGTCTTGGATTTTTAAAGTTCCTATTCAGTACTAGTGACTATAAACATGATTGAAAGGTCTAATAAATATCAAAACATTTTTATGTTAAATAATAATTAGAGATGAACCCTGCAAGCATTTTGAATTAAGTATTTATGAAATATATATGTATAATATACATGTATAACATTACAAAATGAATTTGGCTCATTTTAGTATGGGAATATAAAGACCTTTGGCTCTCCTTGTATCAGTAGAAACAAAACATCCTGCATCAAAACTACAGTTTTCAAGTCACAGCTGAGTAAAAACCTTTTTATAAATTCTATTCATACTGTACTTACCAGTGTCTTTAACTCAGTTGCACCTGAATTTTAGTACCTTTAAGGGAGTTCATTCAGTTTCCTTAGAATTGAAAGACGCCCACACATAAACATCATTAATAAGGACATTTAAATAAAACTTTCAAAGAGACTGAGATTGCAGAATAGGAAGGCATACAACCTTCTGCTAAGCACCTTATTTTCAAGGTATTTTACCTCCTTGATGTGTATAGCTCCTGAAGGTCATAAGAAAAGAGTTTCCTATGGAGAGGCAAAAGAATAGTCCTAGTGCGACATGCACAACAGCAACAAGGTTAACTATGAAACAAAGAGGATGTTTTTGAAAAGCATATTGTATATATTGAATACACAATCACATATACTGTAATAAACTTCTTTAAATATACTTACAAAACCATAGAATAAATTAAATTGATACCATGATTCTTTTTCACAGAACTCAGCATGTGTCTATGCTGTTATTTTTGAAATGTTAAAAAAATTCGTCCCTTTGCTTATTGCATAGAAAGATGGAATACAAACCCTACCTTGAATATCTTTGTAAGAACAAAAAGTGCAGTTCTCAAAAATAATTTTACATTTCAAGTTTGGGAAGTCCTGTTCAATAAAATACTGAACTTTGCCTTCTCTTTAACTGTTACTGAATCAAGAATCTATGATAAATTAAGAATAATCCAGATCTCATGAAAGAAGTAGAAAAAAAAGGCATTATGCTCTACAACTGAAAGAGATGTTTTAACAAATGTTAAGACAAGAGATTATTAGAAATTTATAGGTACAGTCTCTAAATCATCGTGTAGAAAAGCTTTGTTCTATGGGGCAAAGAAACCACTGATATTCAAGGCAATATAGAAACAAAAAAATAAGTATTAGGAACAATTATTTAGTATCTGTCACAGAAAAACAAAAACTGAAAAAGAAATTAGAATTTTTTGTTTTTCCCAGAGAATGTGACTAGGTAAGTCATAGAATTGAAAGGAATGACTTCAAGGTATAATTATTTCAAACGATGTTTCAAATGAAAAAAACACATATGAGCTAAAGGTCATGAGCTTGAACTCGGTATATTTATATAATGAAAAAGTATATTAAATGTTTATGTAATTGTTTAATTTGTTTTTGAGGAAGAGACAAAGAGACAGTCAACTGCTAGTGAATGTATTCTATGTTCCAGGAACCTTGCCTAATGCTTCTAGTATTTCTCATTTAATTATCATGAAACTCTAAAAGGAAACCGTTTAAGCCCCTCTTTTACAGATGAGGCTCACATGGTTTGGAAGCTTGCCTCTAGTTTGTTTTATCCTCTTAAACAGAAGCATAATGTCACTATAAACCCTGGTCTTTCTAACTTGAAATTTGATATTCCTCCCACTTTACTATGCTGACATATTAAGTTTTCAAGCCTTATTATCTTTTATGTTATCTCATTTTATTCTCATGAGAACTATATAAAATTGATCGAAAATAAATGAATATCCTTATTTTAGAGATAAGGTAATGAAAATCACAGTAGAAAAACTGAATTACCTTATTTATAATTTGTGACAAAGGTGATATTTTTGACTACCAGACGAATGGATTTTCCCTGTTATATTATACTTCTAATGGCACCAGGAAGATACACAAGATACATATATAGAGAGAATTTAGTCAAAGCTGTGTACTTATTCAGAGTTTTTGCATATCCAGAATTGTTGGGGCAACATTGACTCCAGTGTCGTTTATCAGAGGGCTTCTTTTACTTGATTGGACCAACCCTGATGAGATGGTCTTTGGCTGTAACCTGGGCCCTGAGCTAAAACCATACAAAATTTTAAAATAGTGGCCTCCCGTTTTTCCCAGAGAACAACTTAAATTCAGAGAACAACTTAAATGTGGAGAATCCACTTTGGGAATGAGTAGGGGACTATATTTGAGGTCAGAGCATTGTGCTATTACTCAATTATGTCCTGCTCAAAATTCCTTTTATGTATTATTACCTCCTCCCAGAATTGAGAGAAGATCAAGAGAGGCAAAAATGTATTAAAGCATAAGCTAAATCAAACAAAGTCACTAGAGGCACTGCAAAAATTGTAAAGTGTTAAAGCCACTGTGTTTTGTGGCCTAATAACAGAATTTAACTCAGTTTAGGGGAAAGTATTCCCTTAGACTTTATTATTGTAACTTATAGAGCAGGATCAAGAAACAGAGATCATGTGGATGAAGTAAGAGAAAAAACCATTCATCTTACCAAAGGTGAGAACAGGACCACACTGTGAGAGCCCTGAGAATAAAGATCAGCTTGGCAAAAATTTATTTTTTTATTTTTTACTTCATATTTTAGTGTTAAGGTTTTCCAGGTAAAATATAACATCTTCAAATACTGTGGTGGACATTTTAACAATACTGATAGTCATGTGGTACTAATATGGGTGTTTAACATAGGTCAGAAATAGATCTATGTGTTTTACATGTATTATCTCATTTAATTCTCATATAAACTATATATGTTAGGCATAACTATTATTTTGTTTCATAGATGAAAAAAAAAATGGAGGCATAAAGAGGTTAAATAATTATTGAAAAGCCAAACAACTATTGGACAGTAGATCTAGGTTTAAATCCAGAAAGTCTCTCTAGAGGCCACATGCTTAACCACTATATGTTACTTCTTCCCCAATAAAATCCTTTACCGTAATAATTTTTTATTCGTATATCAAAGACTGTTAAAAGAAACATAGCTGATTAAAAAATATAAGTTAGTAGATGTCGAATATTGAAAGATAATTTTAATTTTAATTTAAGCATAAAAAATGTGAATTTGGAGAAGGTATAGGAATAAAAATTTATTTTAAAATTGCACTTAGTAGCTTTGGATATTTTGTTGTATTTCAAGTGAAATAAAGAAAATTATTCCAGCTGCATAGGTTAAAACTAAAGTTTGGACTTTGGTTTGTTTAATTAAATTCTATTTTAAAAGCTTGTACTTCTCACATGTTTACTAAAGTCTAACTTTATTCCAGTGACCACTGTATTGTTCATTCATTCATTCATTCATTCCTTCACTCTGTTACTAATCATTTATTAAAAACCTACTAAAAAGATTAGCTCTCTGTTGATTGCCAGGTATGGAAAATGTAAAAAGTCATAGACCTTGACTTTAATTAGTTAACAATTTAATGAGAAAATGAGAAATATGTTAAATGCTGTGACAGGAGAAAAAATCTTCTGGAAGAGTGGTGAGAATCCAAGCTCCCCTCTGCTAAGAAGGATGGGGAATTTTCTGCAGAAAAGTAGTTCCTAAGCTGAGAGATGCTGGCCTATTGCAGGCCTAGGAAAGAGGTATTCCATGTGGAGGGAATAATGATGATGAGATTCGTCCTTCGTAGTCTTCACAAATAGGCTTGCATTTAGTCAGAACGTTATGAAAAATCTTGATCCTCCCTTAAATGGTTTCAGAAGTTATTCTTTATTTTTAGACTTAAAATGTTCCTTCTTGATCTGTTCCTTGACCAGGTTTCAGATAATATAGTTTGTTTTCTTTGTTATTAGGCTCTAGCTTGCTAATAAATCTTGTTGCTCACTTCAGTTGCATCAAATTATAAGTGATTCTATCAGAACTGATGTTATTCACAAATGTAGTCTATGGACACCTGAGCTTAAGCTCTATGACTATTCCACATCATCAAATCTCTCCACTTTTGTTTTAGCTTGATGATTAAAACAAAGTACCCAGTTATACAAATGTTTCTTATTTTATTATTCTTTGCACAGTGGTCAAATTAATCTTGGCAAAGAATTTTTATGCCATGCTGTATATGGTTTCTACTTTCCCTTTGCTGCACACATTGCTCTTAAATTTTACTGATCTCTAAGGTTCTCTTGACATTTAAAACAGTATCTTGCTCAATTTCTCTTCATTGTATTAATTTTCAATTTCACAAGCTGAATCACCTTTTAAAGTCCTCTTTATACTCCGTTAGAACCTTCCCATCTTTTACAATTTTGTCTTACTTTCCCATTTTGTACCATTTTTAAAGCTTATTACATTTACTTAAGAACTGATGTAAAGAACTCTGCTGAATCTACTGCGAGGATGAAGACCATTCTCGACAGTCAGACTGTCGACATTTCTGAAAATGTGGTATTACTCTGAAGGGACACAGTTATTGTGCAGAGCCCCAGAAGCACCCTGTAGAGCGACTTCAATCACATCAATGTAAAACTCATTATCCTTGGAAAGAAAAGTGTCTCCGTGTTGGTATATGGTGGGCAAATAGAAAGGAACCGGATACTACTCTTCTCACTGTCTGTAGTCGTGTAAAGAACACGATCAAGAGTGTTACACTAGGCTCCGGTTACAGGATGAGGTCTGTGTATGCGCACTTCTTCATCAATGTTGTTATTCAGGAGAATAGTTCTCTTGTTGAAATCCAAAATTTCTTGGGTGAACAATACATCTTCAGGGTTCGGATGATGTCAGGTGTTGCTTACTCAGTACCTCGAGCTCAGAAAGATGAGTTAATTCTCGAAGGAAATGACATTGAACTTGTATCAAATTCAGCTGTTTTGATTTAACAAGCCACAACAGTGAAAAACAAGGATATCAAGAAATTTTTGGATGTTATCTATGTTTCTAAAAGAGGAACAGTTCAGCAGGCTGATGAATGAGGTCTGAGTTGTCCAGCTACAGAAATGCCAAGATATCTGATTGATTCCTCGGCCTTATTTGTGATAATTTAAAGATGCAATAAAAATGTATTGAAAAAGCAAAACAAAAAAACAAATAAAAAGAAAAGGATTCCTGGAGTACAGGCCAGCCTGATTCCCACAAATGTTAAGAAATTTTGGCTGGTCAAAATTTGGGGGCTGTTAGCTGGGATATTGAGTTAAAGCCTAAGTGGAAGAGAAAAGAGTGAGTAAGAGTAAAGTAGAGTTGCATACAATTATCTCTTCTCCAATTTTGTCACACCTAAGTCAAACCTAAACATGAAAGTAGAAATGTGTCCTCTCTTGAGGCAGTCACATTTCTCAAGCCTATATTTACAGAGCCTAGTAATTTGGTTATTAGCTCTCAGAACTCCCTTCCACTTACTTCACAAGGAAGGTGACCTTTTTGGTTATTCTGTCAGGCAATATGGTCCTATCGAATACTTCCTCAAACAGGTCTTCTAAAATGCTTCTCTGTGAAATGTCAATAGTGTATCATAGAAGGGTAACCAGTATTTTAAAAAGTTTAGAAAATGCCAAACTATATCCCCTTGAGTATTCACTGTATATATTATCATATTAAAAGATGAAAAAAAAAATCCCATACTAACCATATCTGGTCAACACTTTTTAAATCAATATTTCCAAACTTTATTTAAGGAAACTTTCTGATGTGGTACAACAACTACCTTCTTGTACAAAGGCATTCAGAAAAGAGGATCCAGGTGAATCACTACTTTCCTCTTGGATCCAACTCACTGAGATTCATTATCTTTTACCAATTACAGATAAAATATGGAAAATTAAGTACTCATACACAAATGATCCTAAGGAGAAGCCGGTTTTCCGCATCCACTTCTTTGGATACCCAGAAATCTATTTCTTGGCACAATTCTGACATAAACCATGGCTCTTGTGAAAAGCTTCTTTGCACATCAATAGCATTGCACTCCAAGTTCATTCCTGCCTTCTTCACTTCTCTACATTAGGACTTTTCGTGAAGTCTTGTAGGTCACTCACCTTGAAAGTGCTGAGATAGAGGGCCTGGGAGGGGGCATTAACCTCTGAGTGGCAACTCTCAGCCAATAAGGCGAAAGATGAATGCCCCAGATTCACCATTGGATAGATAATCCTCAGGTATAATCTACACGATGCCTCAGACGGTCCTCAGTGGGACTGAGTTCATTTGCTCACAGTGGGAACCAGCTCGATAACTTACACTTTATTGGGTTTCTTCCCATTCCTTTCTCACTTTCATTTCTGCTTCCTGAGATCATCTAAATAAGCCGAATCCTCATCTCAGGGTTTTCTTTTAGGGAAAACCAGATTAAGACAAACTTTTCTTTTCCAAGTGGCAAAACTAGGAAAGCATTAGGTTGACAGCTGGAGGGATATATGTATTCCTGGTTCCCTGATTCCTACATGTTTATGTTATGCTTTGAGCTGATTCTTTTCTATGGGCCAGGGTTATTTTAAGGAGCTTTAATCTGATGGCCTCTTAGCTCTGCCATTTTGTCCTAAATCTTATCACTGAGCTTCTGCTTTGTTCTTAAAGGCATCAACAACTTTTAAAGCAACAATAACAATACCAGTTATTATTTATAGAGCAGTTTTGGCATATACTGTACAATATGCCTAAAAATGATTCCATTCTCAAATGGAATTATTATTCCATTTGTAGATATTGTTGTCCTCATTTTACAGGTACAAACATACATATATAAACACACACAAAACAAGAACAAAAATACTCGAAAACCAAGAAAGTTAAATAAATTGCATAGGATTGCATTACTGATAATCAGAGCTAGGATTGGGACTCATGTCCTTGAGACTCTGTGGTCCAAGCTTCAAGTCACTGTGCTTCACTACTTAAACGTCATGTCTAATAATTGGCTACCAGAGATTTTCACTTGGAGATACTTCTATAAAATGAAGATAATGATGCTACTTTCCTTATAGTGTCATCAGAAGTATCAAATAACTTAATGTACGTGAATATTAAATAGTGCCTTACAGTCTCTATAAAATGTTTACTACATTATCATTATTATCAGAGTCAGATAGGGTCTGTCTCCTTTTTTTAGAGTCCTTGAATAGATCCTCTTCAACCACTGGTAGGTGAGGAAAGAGTGCCAGCATATGGAAGACTGCATGGAGCTGTTTTAAGAGCTAAGTATAGCATTGCTATCTATCAGTTCTACCTTCATCCCATTGGCCAGTATCCAGTCACACAACCCCATCTAACTGCAAGGGAAATTGGGAAATAGAGTCTAGCCATGTACCCAGGAAGAAAAAGAAAATGAAGGTGATTATATAGCAATATCTCATATGTTATCATCATCATTATGAATTTCATTTAAATTTAACATTAAAAAATGAATTACATCCTCCAAGATACATCCAGAATCTCACTATTTTATCACTAATTTTCTAGTTTAACCCATTATTTCTTTCCCTGATTTCTGCAATAACTATCTAACTGGTTTCCCTCCTCCACTCTTGCCATTCTAAAAATGCATTCTCCAGTCAGAAAACACATAAATCTCAACATGATCAAATCATATGTTCCTCTGCTCACAATTCTCCAGTAGATTTCCATCGTACTTAGAATAAGTGGCAAATGCCTTCTTTATCTGTCCCTGTCTACATCTTTGATGTCATCTCCTACCACACTTCTTTGTGCCTTAGGACTATAGACTTGCTCTTTCCTCTTTTTGAAATGCTTTCCCCCTGCATCTTTGCACAGATCCCTTCCTCATTTCATTCAGATCTGTCCCCAATATATTCTTCTCAAAGAGACCTTTTAAATCATTTCACTTAAAATATGCCTCAACTCCTTAATCTATTTTTCTTCTTAAAATGCCGTAATACATTGTGTATTTATTTACCATTTTACATTGGTCTTTCCTCATGAGATTAAGTTTTGAGAGCAGTGACTTTCTTCAGTTCACTTCTGTATTTCTACTATTAGCACAGTCTCTGGTGTGTAGACTTGAAGTGTTCACACATATTTGTTAAAAGGATGAATGACTGCTTGACTCCATGTGATGACAACTTTAGCTCTTGCCAGTCCTCATAGGGCTCATTTTCCTCTTCCAAGGATTACAGGAATCAGAATTTACAGTTCTAGATTTGTTTCGGTTCATAACAGCCAACAGTCCTTCCCAAATTCAGAAAACTTCCTCCACATACTCCAAGTGTTTTTTGCATTATATCATAAAGAACATATTGATTGTAGCTGTTCTGTTTCAATGTATGCCAATAGAGATTTTATTAGCTTAAAAGAAGTTTATGTCAATTTGAAAAATAAAACTTTGATTGCATTGCAGAAGTAATTCCAAATAAAATTATTTGCTTTGTGCTTTCCTTCTCTCTTTCCAGTTTTCAGTTCCCAATGCAAACAAAAATCTGTAGGCCCAAATCAAAGGTAATATTAACATTTATTTAAAAGGTCATTTGCAACATAGTCAATGACAGCCACATGTTTACCATATCTGATCTAGATACATCCTTCTATTTTAGAGCTAGAACTTAAATCAGAGCAGATTTTTAACTCCTCAAACCAAGCAAAATAATTTTCATATGTAAAGAAACTTCATTAGGAAAAAAAATAATAACATAGTAACATATTAGCCGGTGTTTAAGATCAGTACTAAATTATTCTATTTTGTATAATATCCAACTGTTAGGAGCTAGAAAGAGAAATATACATAAAACAAGCTTTGGAAATGTCAAAACCTTGTTTAAATGTAAAATAGCAATCAGATCTAAGGCACATATATTAAAAATGGCATGTGGACTTATTTCAATAGCTCTTGGACTCTCTTCTTTGTCACCTCTGAAAACCTCACCTATCACTCTCTCCTTTCTCAACATAATGAGAGTTGACAGTCTTCTTTACTATCCTGTCTACTCTTTTTTATTCTATCATGAAATACCAGAACAAAAAAGCAGCAATAGTACATTGCCTCATCATACTAAAATATGAACTGTTATCCATTAAATATAAATTATCTTAAAAATCATTGTCACTTAAAAAATTATGTATGAAGAGTTTATGTAGGGATATGACAAAATGGCAGGGTTAGAAAGTTGATGAGATGTACAGACCCTTGGATGAATAAGGGGGTTGATGAACAAAGAAAATGATATAGAAAGAAAGAAGAGTATTCACAGAGGTTAGGAGAAAATAAAACCAATATTCCCTTCTCCCCAATAAAATCGGTTCAAATTATTGGCAGATTGCATGTATTTTTGAGACCAGGAAAGACAACTACTTAAGACTACAGGTCAATTGTGTAACTGACAAAAGTCCTAGAGGACAGCAAGGGACCCCCAGTCAAGCCTTTTTCAACAAATGCTTCTCCAGATAGTGAAGCAATACTTAAGTAAACCAGAAGTGGTCAATATTTAAATTAGCATAACAGCTAATTTGCGGTGTGAAAATACTGTAAATATAGTGATAAAATTATAAAATTTATAATCTGGATCATATAAGTCAACAATAAGATAGAAGCAATATTATACCTGAAAATAATTTAATAACTTCCACATAATGCAACTGGTAGAGCATCTACCATTTATAAAACACTGAATCGACACTCATGGAGGTGACAAAGATGAATGAGGTATGAACTTGGAATTAGTAAAAATTCTTCTAACTCAGTGAATTTAAGAATCCACATACTAGAAGCCATTATAAATGCTGGCAAATGATCCATTTTCCTGATTTCCAAAATGTATGTTCAAATATCCAAATTTTGATGAAAATATAAAAATATGAAAATCTTGTTTGCAGATCATTCCCTGGAAAAAAAGCTCTGTTATCTTATAATTTATTTCCAGAGCTCATGTAGGAGATGGCATACACATCCTTCATAGACTAATATTCTCTAAAGGAAGCAGAATATGGCATGGTTAGGTTGGATCAACACTTAATAAATATTTAATAACTTACGCACTTAGCAGTGAAAGAGCCATCTATACATTTTGCATAATGACTGTGATGCCTGAAAAAGATATTGTGTTCATCGCAGCAAAAGCAGCACAAATCATAGAATTCATGCTATTAAAGACTTGCTACTGGATTTATCATGGAGAAATGCTCTGGGAACAAGTTTAGCACAAATAAACCTATACTGTCATTCAACTTTTTTTTTTCTTGGGTTCCTTATACCTGAGCATTACAGCCTATGGTATATTAACTGTATTTTAAAAAAAAATACTCTAGAAGGTGAAGAGTAAGCAACACAAGGAAATCATCATTTATCATCCAGTGAATATAAAAATAAAAGTAAAAACCACTTCTGGTTCTCCAGTGGTTTCTCCTTTGTCTCTTTCTGGTCTGTTCTTTTTCTAGATGCCCCATAAGTTTTGGTGTTCCCCTATTTCTGTTTTCATACTTTTTTTTTTTCTCACGACAATACATACTCTGTAGAATTTCATTTGTTATTCTGTTATTTAAAAAAAATAAAAATAAATTTTTATTTTCCTTGCCAAAGCTAAAAGCAACCAAGGTCATTAATAAAAAAAAAATTATGCAGATCTCACCTGTAAAGGAGAAAATTAAATTCCTGCTGAAATTCTATCCCTTGAATTTGATGTTTATCTTTCATTTGTTGATTGATGATTTATACATCCAGCACTGATTTTTGCCCAAGTTTTAGCAATATGTTAACGTATTGAACTGGATTTCTCACAGTTTATATGAAAGTCAAAATATCCAAGACTGAACTTGACATATTTTGTCCCCGTTTCCTACTAAAACACCAATATAACTTAGTGTTTATACTTTTTTAATTTTCCATGTCCTATTAATCAGTAAGACTCATAGATTTTACTTCTTAAATATTTCCTGGATGTATTCCGGCCCTCTATCCTCATTGCTGTTGCCACTAATTTAGTTCAAGTCCTTATCTTTAACCTGACTTCCTTGCTCCTATCCCCCCACTCCCAACCCCAGTTCATCCTGTACCATGGCTGAAGTGATTTATCTATTTCAGAGGATATAGTTTAAGTTCTTAACAAAGCATGGAAACCCTAGAAACCCTCCTTGATTTAGTCCAACATCTCATAAATCCTTCCACTTCTTGATTCAAAGCTTCAGTAATTAAACTGCTTAATCCTTCCTGCTCTATGAAACCACCCTCCCCTACATAAACACTCAATATTTTGTACACTGGTGCTTAATGTTGTTTTCTCTTCCCGGGCAGCCCTGTCCCCATCCATTCCATAACCTTACTCTTCATCCTCGGGACTCTTGCTCCTTTATTAGGATTCAAATTGTGTTTACTTCCTCTGGAGAGCTCTTCCTGACCCTTTCCTGCTGGACTTGGTGTTGTGCCTCTGGGGTTCTTCCTCACCATACTGGAAACTCCTTGAAGACTAGTACCATTCCTATCTCACCAGTGCTTTCCCAGTGCTCCACAGAACCTCTAACATAGCTGACCAGCTGTCGTTTTAACAGTGAATGCAAAAGAGGATAAATGAAAGTGACCAAGAAAGGAACAAACAAAACTAGTCAATTATGGACTCCAACCCTTAACTCTCTGCTATACTCTTTATAGTCACCATCTTAATGAGTTTGGCTTCTCACTTCTCATTTCTAGGTCAGTGATTCCCAGTTTTATAGATACAGCTTTAATCTTTCTCCAGCATCTACTTGGGTGCTGGACATCTCCTACTTGGATGATGGACTTTTACCTTTCTGTGATAGCATCATCATTCTTCTCTCTTGATCCTTTAATCTGACTTTCCTATGATGTCATCTGTCCTTTTAACAATGTAATCAACTACAAAATATGATATATTCTTGTAGTATTTTTTTTGAAATTATTTCTTCCTTTTAAAGAGTGGAGTGGGGTTGGGGGCCTGGGAGAAAGGAGTGAAGGGTTAAAGAAATACAAATTAGTAGTTGATAGTTGGTCATGGGGTTGGGGAGCATGGCATAGGGAATGCAGTCAGCATTAATGTAATGGACAGATTAGGATCATTATATAAACATATAAATATCTAATCAATGTACTGTTTGCTTGAAACTAATAAAATAAAATAAAAAACTGTACCATCATTCCACATTAAATTCTCATAGCCTTGTTTCTTAAACAGTAGTATACTACTATATCTCCTTCCTTTCTTTCTCCTCCTTTATTTACATCTATGTCTAATCTGGCTCCAATTTTACTTTTCTTCTTCTTCTTTTTTTTTAAAGTTATTTAGTAAATAACCTTTGCCCCTGAGATTTTTTTTTTCACTAAACTGTCCAAAACTGTATTTCACTAAATGATGGATACCATATAATTCATTTTCTCTTTCTCCCTTTCCATCCTCCCCAACTCTTTCTCTCTCCCTCTCTTTCTCTTCTCTCCTCCCCTCCTTTCTCTTTTATTCTTTCTTCATCTGTCAAGAACTCTCACTTGAATTTTACGCACAATGTAAAAAGTAACTTGAGGGTAAATAATCATTAACGAATTAATGGAAAATGCATTCTCAGTTCTCTTGTGGGGTCAGTACACCTTGGCTCTCTGATCTACATCATATTTATTCATGTTCTTCTGCCTCTGCTTTTATGGTAATACCTTTAGCACATCACAATACTTGCTAATTATAATAAGATTAACCTGTGCTTTATTACACTTAATCAAAGGAATCAGGTAGCTAAGTGATAAATATAAGAGGATTGCCATTAAAGAAGATGAAAAAAGTTAGAAAGCCATAGTTAATAGTGTCTTGAAAATTTTACAGTTCAGAATAATCCTGACATTTTTCTGTATAATAAACCATAACTATTCAAATTATACTCTTATACATATTGATTCATATTTTATATTAGGAAAAAAGTTTTTATCTTGCTTTAGTAAATAGGTTTATTGTGAATCTTTTGGCAATGATTTAATGTCCATCAAGTTAAAATAATACTAATTGAGATAACTTCACAACAGAGAGAAAATTCCCATTTGAAATGATCAAAACTCCTCAAAGAGCTTTAGTTAAATTCAAGACTGAGCCAGAGATCCAAAATAGAAGTCCTCTCACCCCAGTTATTGCCTTTTGCCGATGCTCTCTCTCTGTGGTTACTCTGTATATGCAAGAAGATTTTAAAGCTAGAAAAATGATTTGCTTTTTAATAGCTAGTTGGCCAGACCACCAATTGCTTTACGATGCTGTGGCTCTGAATACAGTTCAGAGTATTAGATTAATGGCTTTTGCTTTGACTAGTAAGAACAGGAGAGTTAGGAAATAAAAAGCAGGACCCCTGTTTTCTGTATTGCAGAATTCTTTGTTCCCTGAACCACAGGGAGGATTAGTTTGAATAGTGGTGTGTAAAATGGATTCAGTCTTATAGATCCTATCACCTTTTATCACTCCGGTAAGGGAGGGTTCAATTTAATAAGAACAGGTATTAACTGTATTTGCTTTGTTTAGGACTTTTATATAGATTAGCAACCCTGGACTCTTTTTCTGGGTTTCTTTCTTTTCTTTCTTTTTTTATTTTTCTTTCTTTTTTTATTTTTTTTGACTGAGTGCGATTAGCACTAAAAAGATGTAATGGCAGCAGGTTTGGAGGGGATTTTGAAGGTGCAGCTTTTATACATATCAGGGATTTGGGACTCACAGGAAGACACTGTGTCCCACATCCTTTGTTCAGGAATCTCTGTGATCAGGATCTGTCAGAGAAGTCTCAGTGGTTTTTAGTTTCTGCCTAATGGAAAATAAGCAGAAAAGATTTCTGTGCTTGCACTCCGCTAAGTCGTCTATCAGTTGATCTGCAGTCTCACAAACAGAAATTGAATGAACACAAAAGCAATTTTCCTAGTTGGGATTCTGGGACCCCATCCTCAGGTGCAACAACCACCACTTCTCGTCTATACTCACAATCTCAGTCTCTGTTTAGTATTTGATTTCCTTTCAACAAACATTTATTGAGTTCCAGGTCTTGTATTAGGGGTTGGAGGGGAATAGGAGATGTGTATAAAACCTGGACTCTGCCCTTGTTTTCATCACCTTAAAAACACAATTGTGTCTCATAGAGTGATTTGTTTGTTTAGTAATCTAGAATAGACACTAGCCACACAAAGACATACCTAAAGAAACTAAATATAGCAAGTCACAGGATATAGGGTCAGGTTACAGCATCAAGTAGCTAGACAGGATCCTGAACAACACCTGGATACCGAGCTACTACAGTGAAGATGTTATCATGTGGATCCTCTCAGATGACTTTAGTTCTTAGTGCTACTTAGAGTTAAAATACACACACAGTGCTTCTCTCTGCAACCATATATACATGCACAAAAGATATCCAAATGACTTGATTGGCATCTGACATTTAATAATTAACAGTTTCAGAACATCTCTTCCTGTTAACTTAAATTTAGGTAAACTGTGAATATCATAATTGAAAAGAATCAAGCCTGTTTTATTCTTTTGTTTAGTAATAATAATGATGTTAATTTGCATAAATCATCCGTTTCTCCTAAAGAGATTTAGAGAATGCATTAGACAGATATTTCCTTTTCTGTTTATATCTAATTTATAGAGTATACAAATATTACCATCTTTATTTTAGAGATAGAGAAACAGACATTGAACTGTGCAATGACTTCAAAAAGCCAGGAAACCAGGATTAGGATTCCTAATTTTAGAACCAGAATCTACATTGGAATCAGAAATAGATTGTCCAAAAAACACACTTCTGTTACTGTTCTTTGGTCTTAATCAGCTTATTTGCTGATTTTAACATTTTAACATGCTCAAGAAATCACAAGATTAAAGTGACTCTGTACTTGGGCCGGGGAGGGAGGGAGAAAGTTCTCTCCTCCCTTTTTTTGACAGAGCTGGTTGATAAAAAGGAAGTTTGATAGTAGGAAGAAGTCTTTTTAAATATAAGTTGATATTTTCTTCCCAAATTCATTGCACTGAGAAGACAACATAAAATAGTCACCCCTGGCTACTAAGCTCAACTTTAGTCTTCTGACAATTTGGAGTCTAGATATTTTAAATATAGCATTTTAATGTGCTTTAATTTATAAAGATACTCAAGTTAAAAATTAGCTATATTTCCAAGATGATGAAACAGTTCTGTAAATTTCATGAATTGTTTACACATTTCCCTTTCATACTTCAACACAGTTTGCAAATAGCTAAGAAATTCACTGTGACAGTTTTAAGGAGCCTGCTGTTGATGCAGCGTCTAACATGTTTTGACAGACATGGAATCTTTCCAACACATAAACTGCTATTGTGTTTCAGCACAACTCAAATTTCAACCACCTGCATTGGAAACAAATGCAAGATATTTTCTTGGCAACTACCACTGCTTTTGGTTTTTTATGAATGGTGTAGATCTGATCAGTAAATAAAGGAAGGAGTGGTTATATCATAAACAAATAAACAGCCACATAGATTCTCAGGCCTAAGAAGGACTTCAAGTAAATACCAAGTCAGTACCCCTGTTCTCAAGCAAAATTATACTACTCCTGGTAGACATTCATTTGCATCTCATGACATCAGCTCTTTCACTAGTAGGGTCTCATCTCTTGGATTATGTATTGTCTATAAAGACATTCTTTTACAATCTAAATAGCTGTAAGATAAGGTAAAATTTAATGGGAAGAGAATAGAATCTGGAATCGGAACTTAGTTTGATGTTCAAACTAATTTCAGAACTTAGTTTGATGTTGACTCTGTGTACTAATTTTAAAAATCATTCTGAACCTCATTTTCCTCATCTGCAAAATGGACATAATAACAATTTTATAAATTATTGTAAGGATTAAATGATAGTTTCTAGCACAGTATTTGGCACCAGATATGGACGTTTTATTTTATTTAATTTCTTAATTAAGCAGAATGGGAAAGACAACTGTATTTCACAGAAGAATAATCTGATATTGAGAGTAGTGGTGTGGTTTCTCCCAGTTCCTATGTTAAGGAAACAGGAATAACCAGGATGGTCGAATAACCTTTTACTTATCAAAGCAAATAATCTTTGGAATCTCAATATATTTTACAACATTTCAAATTCATCCCTCAGTCAACTCTGGGGTAGATAACAGTGTCCGATTTTTCATAGTTCATACACCAAAGGTAAAGGAAGGAAATGAAAATAAAACCAAAATTGACACCTTAACAAATAGTTTTTCATCATTATTGAATAGCCAAGAATTAATTATATTTTTAATTGAATTTTAAACAACGTTTTTCATAATTATGCATTTTAATCCTTGTCTTTCCTCCTAGACTGAAAGTTTCAGGAAAGCAGAGAACACATGTATATACTGTAACCCAGTCCCTGGCACATAGTAATTATCTATAAATCTTTAAATGAATACTGTTAAATGAGGCATACAATTTTTACAATGGTAAAAATAAATTCTACTTTTTTCAGTATATTCTTGTTTCTATTTCAGAAAGTTTTCTTTAGAATCTCCATTTTATTTCTTTTATAAATAAAATAAATTCTCATTGTTAAGGAAGATTTAGAAAATATAGACAAGATAAAAGACAAAAAATATCATCCACCATATCATAGTTTGATTTTTTTTGTTGTTTTTTGGTTCTTTTTAGGTTGAAAATCAATTTTAGTTGGACTTAAGAAACTGTAGATATTTCCTTGGGGATTTCTTGGTCTAACCACAGGGCTCTTCTCATTACAGGGAATAAAATTTAATAATGACACTGTTTGCTTTTAAGTTTCAGCGAGATGTCTCAGGGAAAGGTGGCAAAAGCCTCTACATTTTTTTTTAGTTTTGTTATTGTTTAGGTAAAGTTTGTTTAGGGAGCCACTCCCCTCATGTATCTTCTAATTAATTTTTCATTTTGCCTATTAATTTTCCCACAGTGAAGCAGGAATATTTTTTATTGGTACATATTTGAATACCTCTACTGTTTTCAGATTAATTTTGACTCATCTTTGAACTATCTGAAAACTTCAAGTAATTACTCGTAAGAATCCTACGTAACTAATATTTTAGCTCTGAACATTTTAAAATTTGACTGAAAATATATTTCATTTACTTTCATATATGGAACAATTTTTTTTTTCAATATTATCAAATCATAGCTTTTACTTCAGAGCTCCATAATAGTTTATTTAGTTGGTTGATTGATTGATTGATTTTGGCCTAGGGACTTGAGATTGTTTTAAAAATTGACAATTAAATTTTTTTCCATGGTGTATTTGAGTAGATTTATTTTAAATATTTTTGCCTGTTCTCTACACTTATTATTTTAAAGCATAGAAGTTTTTTTCAGTTATGTCCTTGATTAATCTTTTGACACACTTCAATTATTCTCACTTTCTTAGAATATCTAAACATCTTTTTTTAAATGTTGATTTAAAAAATAAACTGATACAAGTATACAATTAAAAATCAAATAGAACTAAACAGTATACATTAAAATTAGCAGTTCCTTGCTCCTCACCCTCTTCATTCCTTACTATACTCAGTTCTACCCTCATTTAACTTTTAGCTATAAATTCTATTATTTACCTCCATATGTTAAAGTAGTATTTTCCTACTGCTATTTATTGATATTTTCATTTTAAATATGAGCTCTTGACTGAGTTTTAGGCTACTACCATCATCTTTCCCTTTTCTCTGTCTTCCCAAAATGGTTTTGTCACAACTTTTAGTTAAATCAACAGTCAGTATTTACATTATTGTGATTAAATATGTGTTAGTCATTACTGAGCCAAAGAATACACTATTATTTCAATAATATACTACATTTTGCTTGTCCTAGAGTTGATAATTGCTTTTTGTTTTGCTGAGTTTTTTATGTGCTTATCAGTAATCCTTTACTTAATGCTCCAATAGATTCGTGGAATGTCTAGTAATAATTTCCCCCAAACACGCAAAGATAGTAGATAATCTACAGTTCCACTAGTTATTCTTCTTGCAAACTGGCCTTGCTCTTTAACCTCATACTCTAATATAGACTATTGCTCTCTAGGCCTGTTGCATAGCTGCTGCCCTGGAACTTCTTGGTAAATCTATATTAAATCCACTCTTTCCCGTATACCATGCCTACCTTTTCTTTCATTTGTTTTGCCAAAATATGTCCTCCAGTAACTTCCCAAGAAGGGAGAAAAGGGTAGTATCTTTTGAATTATTAGGTGCTGAAAATATCCTTATTCTACACTCCCAATTGATTGATAGTTTGGATAAAAATAGATTACTAGGGTAAAATTATTTTCCCCGAAAAGTTGGAAGGCATCATTCCACTGTCTTTTAGTGTCCAGTGTGGCTGATGAAAATTCCAAATGCTATTATAATTCCTTTTTCTTAAATTGTGTCTTGGTATTTGCTTTTGCATTATTTCTAGAAATTTTTAGAATTACCTTTTATACCTGTTCTGAAATTTTATTTCATCGTTAGCCTAATCATTCTGTGAAATTTTTGTATTTCTAATTTATTTTTGTCTAATTTTTCAGTTCTTTATTTTGGGGTGGTCTGGGGATGAAATTACATAATTGTTAGATTTTAAACTTTCCAAATTGATCTTCAAAACCTATGAATTTATCTTATCGTTTTTATATTCTTTTCTGAGAGATTTACTTGCCTTTATGTAGTAGAACTTCTGATTTTTAGTTTAAATTTTATTTTAATTTAAAGGTCTGTTTATTATCTCACTTTTTAATAGCAGTTATGTTTATCTGTTTGATACTGTCTTCTCTTGATTCTTATATACATATAATTTTCACCTGCTCTCTTATTTTCTCTTCACTTTGCTTTTCTTCTTTTTTTCCTCTTACTTTTTTTGTTGTACTTTTTTGTTTTGGATTCCTTCGGCTTTTCCTTTTTACACTTTAAATAACAGTTGATCTTGATCTGTCCATTTATATTCCAGAGGCATCAAAACATTCAATGGAAACTGAGTGCCTTCGTGGGAGAGTGGGTTTGTTAGTTGGCAAATTAGCTCACTCAACAGTAAGCAGGAAGAGAGCCAGACTTCTAACTGATGGACCACACAATGTCACAATGAGAACTTCTTTTCCTGGGCTGTGGAGTTACACCCAAGAAGCTCCCTTTTCCAGTTTCTTGTGGCAGGGTGCAGAGAGAAGATTCTTACATCCAATTTCTAGGCAAAAGAAGGAGAGGGATACCAAGAGTGTGCAGTAGGTAGACTTCACTGCATCTCATTTTCACTGTCACACACCCTCCTGCTCTCCACTATGCTCCTGTCACAAAGTCTAGAGTCTTTCAGAGAACAGATAACTGTTGTCCTGCCAATGCAGGGGGGTGTGGCGGATAATCCTCTGGCTATAGGCATGGGGAAGGGGGCCTGGTATGTTCCAACTGCCCTGTATATGGTCTTCCAACTAATCTGTCCTTTCCGTTCTTGCCCACGCCCACTTCCTTGGTGCCTCTAATAGTTAAAACTTGCAAAGGCTTTGGGCTCAGTTGCCTCACTGCTTCATGGTTTACCTGCAGGCACCTGGATTGTTCCTTACTTTACCCAAGCAATCAATTATCATATCTTCTGCTTTCTGTCCTCCAAATATTTATTAATTGTTTTTCTTTATAGTATCTCCTCTTTTGTGTTATTTGTCCTTGTGGGTTAATAAATAAATATTTTCTGCAGTGTAATTTCTGCATTTTACTGCCAACACCTCAGAGTGTAATGGTGTCAGCCATTTCCCTTCTCATCGTGTTCTCTTTTCAAGATATTAGGCTCTATTTTCATAGAAATCGTGTTTTCATAAATCCTATTCAGATTTTTAAAACATTTTAAAAATGTCTTTGCCTCCTGGTTTTCAAAGAGGAGCTCTAATTTTATCTCATTGGTGTGATACTAATCATACTCACTTTCTCTTGTACTGCGGAATTTTTGAGGACCCTGTGTTGGTTCTTCCATGTTTAGTTTAGCTGTATTCTGTCTGGCTGCAGTTTGAACTCTCTCCTAAAGTTTGTGATATCAGGTGTATTTGTACAGTTCTCAAAAGACTTGCCTGCTCTGCCCATGCTGCTGAGTTGTTGTGGAATCTTCAGACACTTCTCACTGTGAAGTGCTCAAACTCCCTACAAAGGAAGTACCTGAAGATGAGCATTCTTCTTGGATTTTCCTCTTTTTCTTCTTCTTTTTTTCTCTTTCCCAATTTTCTCCTGTGATCACCTACAGCATTGCCAGCCCCTAAATAGTTCTGCCAAATAGTTTTCAGAGATTTACTGTCTCTTTTTGGCTAGAATTGAAGCATGAAGCATCCATTCGTTTTTGTGTTTGAGTGTATCAGACTGACCCTGGAGGATGATCAGACAGTACTCACATAATATCACAGATGGCTCACTTTTTCCAATTTTCAGACTTGTACAGCTATTTCCTGTCTGTACACTCAGAGTGAAGAGAGAAATGGTGAAGGTAATTCCTGCTTTTTCCTAGTGCTAAGCATAGTACTAGCGGATCATAAAACTTTATTGTAGGGGAATTTCCAGTGAATGCTGGCAGTGGTAATTTTCTGCTTAATTTTTGGTCTTATTTCAAATTTTGGTCATCTTTATATCTTACTAAATATTTTTAGGGAGAAGTCAATAAATATTATTAAGTCTTTTACAAGACATCTTTTAAAATGCTAACATCATATAGTTTTATTTAATTTTAAAACAGTAATATTATGTACAACATTTTTATTTATTCACCAAGTGTGGTAAGTTGCATTTCATAAGAGTGAAATCAGGTTTTGGAGATAGTTTCTAATATATTACAAAAATAATCAAGTGGCCATTGCTTACTGTGTTTCAAGAAGGATTAAAACAATACTTAGTGCAGTAAGTCAGACAGAGAAAGACAAATGTCATATGTGGAATCTAGAGAACATGATTAAACAAATAATCAAACAGAAACAAGTTCATATATACAGAGAACACTTTGATGGTTGTCAGATTGGGGGGTGGGGAGATAGTTGAAATGGGGAGGGGAATAAGAGGTACAAATTGATAGTTACAAAATAGTCATGGAGATGTAGTGTACAGCATGGGGAATATAGTCAATAGTATTGTAATAACTATGTATGGTGTCAGATGGGTATTAGATTTATTGGGCTGATCACTTCATAAGTTATATAATGTCTAATCACCGTGTTATACACCTGCAACTAATATAATATTGTATGTCAGCTAAAATTTAAAAAAATAAAAATATAAAAATTAAAAAAAATACTTTCTGACGTTTTCTGTTCTAAATTCTTAATGTATGCAAAACTTCTAGAGCAAACTATTAGTTTCAGTGCTTTGTGAAAAGAAAACTTGGTATCTATGTAATTAGGTGGTTAGGAGAAAGTGGGCAGATATGGAAAAAGCACATTCAAGTTTTATTTTTAAGTTCCACTAGGGTCTATTTAAGTATACTTTTTAGCTAACTAAGATTGTAACTGCTATTACAGGCAAAAAAGAAAATTAAAATGGAGAGCAGGTTATGCCTCATATGAATATAAACAAGAAATGCCTAACAGAAGAGCTGTAACAGACAAAATCTCTCAGAGCTGTTTTCATTGACCCATGTTAGAGTAGTACCAGCAATTTGATACAGTAGCTAAAAGCAGACAATGCCTTAGTGTAATATTGGGAAGGTTGTTTAAGGTGTCTGATTTTTACTTTTCTCTTTTGCACAATACACAATTATAGGTTTTTAGTGAGGATTAACTAAGCCAATATTACAGCATGTGATAGCCCTTGGTACACACTAAATGGACAGGTTTTAGTAAAGATTCTATGGATTAATACTTTGAGCATTTTTTTTCTTTTCATGATTTGGATTTGTGACCCTAATAAATGTGTCTCCCTTTCATTAGTTTGGTTGGCCAGTACTGTGTGTCCTACTTGCTCCTACTTGATCACTGGAACTAATAAAAGAAATGATGTAGCTTTGATTAGACCACAGTGAGCTTTTTATCCTAATTCCTAGAATACTGTGAGTGTGTAATAAATGTTGAATTAATTAATACCAAAAGTTAAACCATTTCTTCTTTATTTATTAGAATTACTTAATTTTAACTTGTAGAATATCTGGTTAACACTCAAGGCTACAAGTTCTATCCAAACCTCAGTCTTCAGAATTAAATATGAAGCTTATTGATATAGATAATGAAGCTTATTAAATATGAAGCTTATTAAATATGAATAATTAAATATGAAGCTTATTGATATAGATAATTTATCTGTGCATTTACAGGTTGGGAATGTTTCCATTATTCTTTAGGCAGAAGGCAATTTAGACATTTTTCATGAAAGGATTACCTCCACTTTTATTTAAAAACCTATAGTGGAAAAAAAATCTGTAATGGAGAGTTTTATATTCTTTGTACTTCTGTCCAGTAAGTGATGTTTAAGGCACAGGGCTCATTGAAGTGTTTACAGAACTATAATACATACTTCCTGTCCTATAAAGCTATGAGACATTTGGAGATATAAATTATAGAACTCAAAAGCTTGCAGTGCATTAATTGAATAGTACACATAGACCCTACATATAGAACAGATAGGGCTGGACAAAGAAGGTTTTGGTAAAAAATTGAGACTTGATTTGGGCTTTGAAGGAATAGTAACATTGACTGTAACACTGACATTTTAGTAAAGGTGAATGGCAAGAACCGGAGTAAGTGAACAAAATAGAAGAGACAGGAATAGGCATGGCGCATTCAGAATTCTTGACACTTATAAATTGTTTTCTATTTAAAATGGGCATTGGTTTCTTAGCAGTTTGTTAGCAGTAAACATTTTAATTTGATAGTGTTTCTGAGGTTAGCAGTAAACATTTTAATTTGATGGTGTTTCTGGGGAATGATATGAATATATTGCCACTAAAAAATGTTAGGGAGGAAAAACTTTGTAACTCATGTAAAAGAACCAAATCTCCAGGCATATCCAGATGCTCGGTAATTTTTTTTTCTCCAGATTTTCCTTCTTACAGAGGAAATACAGAGGAGCAGACTTGGGTTCATTTGGGATAACTTCAGCACTGCCAATGAATTTTAGTCCAGTTTTCTTCCCATTAAAACTTATTAAATATAATAGCCATTCATTTAACCAATAAGTATATTTTATGTGACTACTATGTAACTTATTTATTTTAATTTGTTTAATTTACCACCCATCCCCATTCACAATTATTGATACAACTTATGAAAATAAGAATGGTCTGAAATAATTATTAGATTTAATTTCTAATTTCAAATTAACTTTTATCGTTAATTAGTGCCGATATTAAAAAGTTTTTTGGTTATGTAGAACATGAAAATACCTAGAGTCGTAGTTAGAAATAGCAGTAATTTACTCTGATTTTCAGAGATGGGGAATAGGTTACAAACCATTTAGTTGAATTGATTGATAGTTTTAGAAAATGAATTTTTATGATTACAAACGATTGGATTAAATAGAATATTTTATAAATGTACACATCACAGTATGCCTCCGTAATATTTGACCTTTTGACTACTATCAAGCATCTGCTCTGCTCAGCTCGTAATTGACTGAGGGGAATTCACTGCTTAAAAGAAAATAGAGCTCTCTTTTTTTCCTTTTGAGCATTTATGTGACAGTATAATGTAGAAAGACAGCTAGTCCTTTGATATGTGGATATAAGAGGAAAAGAGATTGAATATTACCCTGTAAATAGTGAAGAAATACTTTATAGTTTTTTGTTTGTTTGTTTGTTTGTTTTTGAGAGTAGAGGCTAGGGTTAGTGTTCAGATGGTGGATGGGGAACTGAGATGAGGACGTGGAGTAAAATTTTTTATACTACAAAAGTCTCAGTATTTAATAAGCTCTCCATGTCTTATTTGGCTTTACTTCCTCTTTTGTGTTTAGCAGTTTATAGATAACTATGAGAAATAAGATTTTGAGATTCTTCCCTAAACCTGACCCTCCTGGCAAGTTGTTCATAAAATCCACAGCACACTTTCTCCTAGGCAGAACATTGAGGATAGAATCACATTTTGATCTCCTGTTTCAGCTGGAAGGTAGAGAATAATTTTGTTGTTCTCCTTTGTGAAAGCTTTACATGTTCTTTAGAGGATGATGGGCAGTAAAATTTCTTTTCTTCATTTCTTCATATGCCAACTTTTACAAATTCACGGTTGAAATATATGACTTGTCACATCCAGGCATTAACATTATCTTTCTGTTGAATGTGGGATATATCTAGTAATACTTCTTAGATGGATTCTGATCTGAGGGATTAAACAATCACTTTAAGTTTATCTTTTGTGAAGTTCATGTAAACTATTTGGAGTTCAGTCCTGCTGAGGGTATTTGAAATATATCATCAGTTGCAAACACTCATCTTTATTTGTGGTACAAGTATCAAAACTCCATGTTATGCTGTGATATACATCTATATATCTATATATCATATTTCAAGTAATAAGTCATTCAGAGACTAATATGTTATATGATCAAGGGCTAAAATTTGTGATACAGCTATAAAATAAAGAAATTACTTGGAGCCAAACTAATAAGGAAGATTCATAGAAGAGTGAGATTAAGAGTAAATCTTCAACAACAGAAATATTTATCCTGAAAATGAAGGCATAAAGCCAAATATGGGAGTAGGAGTGATTAGACTATATTTCAAAAACCCTGAGGAGAGTGGCCTAATTCTTAGTATTCTAGAGGCAATACTTGAAAACAGGGCCTATCTTTGTCTCGTTTACTATTTTATTTCCTGCACTCCATTTAAAATGGGTTCTCAAGAGATATTTGTTGAATGAATGAATGAAAGAGCGGATGGATGTAAATTCAAATAAGAGAAAAGCCAGAGGTAAGGCTGGCTGGGTCAAGATTTTTTTCTGACTACTTTTAAATATATATTTGACTTTGTAAGGGATGCTTGTAAGTCATTTCATCCAACTGACTACTTTCCCTTTTCTGTTTGACAGCCAGAAATGTTAGTGACTCGATGTTCAATCCCCTTTTCATCTACAGTCTTACAGCCTCAAGCAGATAATGCCATTTTGCCATTATGAGAATCATGTACAAACTAGTGTTTTCTTCGATTGAACTTTTGAGTGTGAGAGGTTACTGATATCCAGAGCTTAGAGCAAAATCTAAAATGAAGTGGAAAGAACAAGAGAAAAAAAAAGTTCCCACTAAACAAGGCATTTTCTATTGGTCTGTGCTTCACACATCTTCTCACAGCAAAGACGTGCTTAGAAGCCAAATTGTCACTTTATCAGGTGGGCTTTGTTAGCCGGGAGAGCGCTCATGCAGGTCAATGGAAATACACTGTTAGCTGACTGGTACTCTGACCCATGTCTAAATTTCACATTCAAGGCAAGTGCTGAAGCAGCTTTGAGAGTCTCCGATTCAGGTGAAATGGCGAAAGAAGGTTACACCTGCCTTAATCTTTGTAAAAGTTTAGCAACTCACCAGGGACAGATTACTGTAATAGAGTCTTAATTGTTCCTTTCTCATATGTTTGATCCACTCTAGTTCCTTCCCCTGAATGTTGTCAGGTGCATGGCTGGAAAAGAGAAATCCGACCACATTGGCGCCACTTGAAATCTTCCAATGTATCCCTGTGGCCTTTAGTATAACACCCAAAGTCATTAGAACAGAGCACAAAACTCATCAGGCACCCTACATTTCTCTTCGCTCTTTTCCTATAATGAGTACTTATCGAATAACTATTGCATGCCTGAAACTGGGCTCATTACCGAGGATCCAGTGATGAATAAGCAGTAGAGATTAGCAGGGTCGTTTTGCCCCATTTCTCAGCCCTGATCTCAAGGATGTTTAAAAAGGCCCTTTTGCCTTTTCACATAATAATCTTTGTGCCTGCCTCTTCTCCCCATTTTTTGTTTGATTCCCACTCATTCTTAAAAATCCACCCCAGTCCTTGCCCTGTCCCTTTTTTGGGACCTGCAGGCTGAATGCACACACTCTGAATCGTGACAGCACATTACATTTTTCTCATAGCTCTTGTGTGACATGCTTGCCTCTGAGAGGAAGCCTATGATTTTCATCTTTATTCCCAGCAACTCACACGATGCCTACCACATAGTAGGTACTTAATAAACATTAGTTTTCCTCTTCCATTATCTTAGAGGTCATCCCTTTCTTGATCAAATGTTATTTTTCAGATGATTACTTGGATGATGTGGATTCATTTTAATTCCCTTGGCAGCCATTTCTTGAGAATCTGCTATGAGTCAGTCATTACACGGGCGCATTTCACTCTCGATTTCTTCAGCAACAATAGTGTTGAAGAAATGGAAGCACAGATGTGATATTCACAGTTCCTATGTGGCAGAAATGCTTCTCAAACTCACATTTATGTCACTCCAAAACCCAAGCTCTTTTTTTATGTCATGCTTTTACTCTGCGATAAAGCATAATTTTCTGCACATTTTATATAGCCAGTAAGAATGTACTACAGTTTAAATTCTGTCATAATAAACTCTTTAAGACCTCCAGATCCACTTGTCATTTGATCATAATGAGCATATTGTTAGAAATTTCTTTTACAGTTAGGATCTGAACATAACAGAACAGGCCTTAGGACTTTTTTCCCTCCTATTTGTTAATAAATTATCGGATGGCAAATCAATTTTTTTCCTTTTTTTTTTTACCCAATGTGGGAAGGAGAAAGTTTTAACGCAAACTGCACTCCTTCTCTAAGCTTGTAGATCAAATGTACTAGTGCTTGCTTGTTTAAAGAAATTGTTTCAAGTTTCTGTCTTCATTACTCTTCTAATGGGGGCTTATGGAGAAAATTTTTTTCCTGTTTCATCTTCCTGTTATAAATTTTATATAAATGCAGGAGCTTGCTTTGTCCATATATGTGTGGTAACAAGGATAGATGAGTGGGGGATACAGCAAAGAGAAGAGTTAAGCTACAGCTGATTGTTATCAGTGTTGGTGCAGCAGGTTAAAGATGGCTATAAATTCTTTGACATTCTTTCCATAGAGAAGTGAGGTTTATTTCTCCTTCTCTTGAATTTGGGCAGACTCTGTGATCGGTTTGACTGCTATAACATAGTGGAAGTGATACAATGGTCATTCCCGGTCCTGGGCCTGAATACATTGATGGTTGCTACTTTCTGTTCCTCTGAACTTTCACTCTCAGAGCCCTGATCTATCATGTGAGAAGCCCAGCATGCTGACCACATAGAGAGTGTGACTACATGGAGGAAAAAAGGGAGCCACTGAGCCTTGTCTTCTAGATCTCCTCGCAAGGAGCCAGGTTTTGACCTCCCCCCAGACCAGACCAGCCTCCAGCTGAATACTACTGAGTGACTGCAGTTGATGCTACATTCTTTTGGGAAGCGAAAAATCTTCCAGATGAACTCTTTCTGAATTATTAAATTATATTAATCCACTAGAGTATGAGGTAGTTTGTTGGCAATTGGAACAGTTTGCACCTACTCATCAATTAACAATTACTTTAAGTGGTTCCATATCTATGGCATGACTCATTGAAGCTAACTGGATCTATCGTGTCTTCCTTTTTTGTGGTGCTCATCATAATATGTATGCGAGCTAAAGAGAAGATATAGGTTACTTCTTCTGATGGTAATCATCTATATGTGTTTACCACATGAAATTTTCTAAGACACATTTACATTTATTTTCTCTAAGTATTCTTACCATGTGTTGAGTAAAGTCATTAAGTCCGGTTTATGCCATCTTGCAGATAGTGAAGCTAAGGCACAGAAGTCTGGTTACCTCTCTATAGTCACATAGCTGAGATTCTCAGAACACACTATTTTTTCTTGCAATAATTTTCAAATTTAATTAAGTTTTGGATGCTTATCTGTTTAAAATCTGTTGTGTCAACTAGACTTCAAGCTCCAGGAGGTCACTACTTTATACTTAGAACTTAAACCAGTGCCTAACAGAGAAAATACTCACTCAGTATTAGTTGAATGAATAAATTAATGAAGAATGAAGAGCACCTAGGTTTCTCAATTCAGAAGTGCTCTCTTTTTCCATCATGCTAATGAGTGATAAGAGGGCATGGATCGTTTAGGAATTTCAATCAAATAGTATAATCACCAATCATACTCTTCCTTTCTCCTATTCCATTTTTCACTGAAGCATATCTTTGGGAAGGAAATAGGCTTTTTGAAAAATTTTCCTCATAATTCTGATATACCTCTTGTTGGGAATTAAGGCAGAACACTGTTCTTCCTCTTAATTACATATTATATACAAAGTAAATGCTCTGAGAAAATGCAATGGTTTTATACTTGGAAAGCAAACACCTAGAAGTAGTAGAGGATTCTATCTTCATGACTAAATGAAGGGAAGATTTAGGAAATAGGGAGAATTTAACTTAACCAATCATCAATGACATCAGAAGACACTTTACTTTTAGGCATTTCAGCATGTCTTAGCTACTGGGTATTGTAGCTCCCTTAAAGGTAAGTTGTTAAGTTGCTTCCATTATTGTTTTCCTAAATGCTTCTGAATTCTAAAAGGCCCTTGAACTAAATGCCAGGTCCTAAGAATTGACAGTGATTCTTAGGAGTGGCCTGCAGGCCAGTATTTTGAGGGAATAAGGAGCTGCCCCCTAAGATACTTGTCCTTTCCTTTCGTGCTTCTCAGCCAACTGAGCAATGGGAACGACTGGCAAGTGTAATTAGGGAAAGGGTGCCATGAATTTGTGTTTTCTGGCTAGCCGAAATTCAAAGATGGATTTCTTAGTACTAAGTGTTTGGGATTCTGTGATCTATAGACATGATTCATCAGTCAGAAGTAGGCTAAAGAGATACTGCTGCCTTAAGGTAATTAGAATATGGTTTCTCTAATGTCTCAGACTAACAGCAGGGTCTCTTTCCTGGAGTCCAAATTAGCCGCTACAGTGAGAAGGAAAGAAAGAAGAGAGAGGGAGAGGAGAAGAGTATGGAGGGAAGAAATAGAAAGGGGAAGTGCAAGGCTTCCAGAGAAGGTGTCCTGAGAATCATAAGAATGGCTCTGAAATATCAAGGGAACAAGGGAAGGTTTAAATACATTCTTTATAATCTCCTTACTAAGTTAGGGAAGTGTGCAACTTTTTAAAGATCTTTATTTTTCATATCAAAGCTAACTATTAGAAATATTTGTGAAAAAGCAAAGATTAGGCTAAAAATACGTAAAAGCTCTTCTTGCATAGACATATTCTGTTCATATTTTGAATTCTCTCTTTTTTTTTTTTGGTATGTTGAACAGAGATAAATCTTATTAAAGCAACATTCCATAAACGGTACAGCTTACCTGTTTTGTCCCATTCTAGGCAAATTCCCTTGTTTGCAATGGTCCTGTGGTGTATAGCAAACTAATAATTTTCTATATCAATTTTAAAGGCTACTTCAATATGGTACTTTAAAAGCGGAGCAAAAGAATCTATTTCAAATGATTCAACACAGACCTTGGAATGATTCTGTGTATGGTTTATTATGATAATTACATTGTTATAAATGTATCTTATAAACTATAATGGCTATGTAAAAGAGTCTGCTATGCACTCTTTATTCATGACCAAGGAACAGATAGAAATACTTCATGAGCTGTGGCTAGGAAAGCAATTATTATTATAATCCATCCACGATTCCTATTCCTCCTTGATATGCTTCACACTATTTATGTATCATGCTGATTTGTGCTGTGATATACACTTTTATTTGAAAAAAAATATTTTAGGACCCTTATACCTAGTCTTTGAACACTTTGTAATCAAAGTTACTCAAAGCAGTCTTTATTCAATTAATTAGTGTGCTTCCTCTTCTACAGTTTGTAGGATGCTATTTATTGTTTTACACACCCTAATAACACCTGCTCTATCCATTTAATACTATAGCTTCCCCTCTCATCTCAGTATTCTCTCACTGTTGCTGCTTTATTTTCTTCTCAATTAGCATTCCTTCTGTATATCAGGGGCAAAGTAGATGTTTTAGATAATTTATGGCAGAAGAAGTCATTTTCTCTTTAGGATTCGAGATACCTAGCAGATGGATGATGCTACTTGTGTAGACTAGTGCCCGTTCCACACCACCCTGTCCCAGTCTGACAGTTCAATAAAATCGTACTGCCTGATTTTGCATGTAGTATAATTTCTCAAGAATTGCTTTTTATTTTGAACATAATAGTAATTATGTTCAATAACATTTTATTCTTCTTCTTTCCACTTAACATTTTATATATATCCTAAACATTTTTATACTTCCCACAAACTTAGAATAAAACAAAGGCACATTAAATTAACTTTTTTCTTTCCTTATAAAATTAATGAAAGTCCATTAAAGTAAATTGCAAAATAGATGAAAAACAAGATAATGCCACTCTGTCTTCTTTATGATATATATACTGTATACATATAGCTTTGTATTTTGCCATTTACTTTGTACCAGAAATTATAAGTATATAGGTAAATATCAATACCTTTTTTCTTATTATTAAAGTATCTTTTAAAAGATAATGTTTTGTGTGTGCAGAAAAATTAATAAGAATGTATCATGGAGTATAAACCATATGCAGACATAAAAGTATGGCAACAATAGTACTAAAGCAAGAAGGCGGAAGAGTACTCTAGATATGAAGTGGTATGATACCGCTTGAAGATAAATTTTTAAAGAGAAGTAAAAGATGTATATTATACATTTGAAAAAAAACATGTACTAAAATAATACAGGGAGTTGCAGCTAATAACTAAAGAGAGAAATCCGAATCATTAAATGTAATCAATTAATCTCAAAGGCATCTAAAAAGAGAGAAAAGAGAACAAATGAGACAAAACAAATAACAATGCTGGTAGATTTAAATCTAACCATATCAATAATCATATTAAATGTAGATAGTCTAAGCATCTCAGTTTAAAAGGGAGAGCCCACTACATGTTGCTTAGAAGAATTTTGGAAAACAGAAGAAAAATTACTTACTCTTAATGCCAGTACTCCATTATTGCTATTCTAGTTTGTGTTTATTCCTTTCTAGTTTTTTTTCATAGGCATGTTTTACTTTGTTGCTATTGTGGTGTGTATCCAGCTTCCTTTTTGCTATTCTCACTTAAAGTATGTTGCTATGCGGAAATGAGTTAAGCCTCAGTGTTTCACAGTAGTCCATTCTCTAGCAGTTGTGAATTCAGAACCAAGAGTCTAATATTAGCCAAATAAAAACGTTTCAAGTTGGCCTACATAATTCACAATAGGATACAAAGAAAAGGGGATCCCTATTCTCCAGAAACTACAATTACAATAACTTTCTTTACAATGGCCTGTCCTTGATTAAATGACTCATAGCAGTATTCAACGATAAATGTTGTTGACTTAGTGGTCCAGTTCGATCACAGATTCTTAAATATATAACTGTTTTGAACTGAATGTAATTTTTTTTAGATGACTTAGAAAGTTCTTTTGAAATATGTGTCATTGTGTTTAGGATTATCCTAAAACATCATTTATCTCTGAACTATGAAAACACAAAGTCACCTAGTAATAAAGGGTTCTGGTTTATGGTCTATTGAATCCACCACTTTTGGATGAGCTTCTACATGGATAGCTTCTAGCTAAGTACTTTTCATGTAGTATTCACTTTTAAAATACTATTGGCATTCTTTCTATTCATTGTGCTGCCTTTATATTTTTATTTTAGTTAAATATAGAATATACTAAAGTTTTATAGGTTCAACTTGTCCTTAACAATGTCCTTAAAAACATAACTTGTACATTCGAAGTGGAAATATTGTAATTTCAAAGGAGAAATTTCCAGAAATGAGATTACTAGGTCAAAGGCTATTTTTCAAAGTGGTTGAACCAACTTATCCTGCCACCAACAATGTATGAATATAGAAATTTAATTTACACTTAGTCAGCATTTTGTACTGGCATCAGTTTTAGTTTTTATCCAACCATCAAGTTTCTTTTAATTTGAATGCATTGGTAAAGAGCTGAATATTTGAAGGCTTTCTACTTTTGAATATTTTAATTGTTAGAAAGTTATGTTTGTGATGCACTGAGATCTGTTTAGCTTAGTTCAAGATTATCATAGAATGTTATTTTATCTTTTGAATGAAAGCCATTAAGGTTCTTTCTTTCAATATTAAAATTAAAAAGTAATCCAAGATTTTAGCAGAAAGGAGTTCAGAAGGAAATTGTCCAGACTGTTGAAGCTAGGTACCGAAATTTTCCTTTTTGTAATCAATTCTGCAGGAGTATTCTCACTTTTGAATGAGCTCTGCCTTCATCATGTCAAGCCACCAACATATCAATACATCCTTGAAATTTAGGTAAACATGGACCAAATATTCTTTTCATTGGATTGTCTTAGCATAACTTAGTACAGATAGGAATAGATCTGAGAAGCAGTTTAGCATTTGTGTTAAAAATAAAAAAAATTGTTCATGAAAATGTCACAAAATTCAAATATACAAAAAAAGTATACATTTTAAAGTTTTCCTTCTCAGAAATAGTCAGCGTTATTTCTTTATGCATTTACAAACAATTTTTGTTCCCTCTTCTCAATACTATTTTATGTGGCTACTTGGAAATGACCAAAATCTTTGGCCATAGCAGGGACTTAGTAAACGGCAGAGCCAGACTCAAAGCTATCTAGGTGACTTTGAGAAAAAGCAGTTTATGTCTATGGAGTTTAATTTTGTTTTCAGTTTTGAAAATGGAGGAAATGATGATTATCTCAGAGGGTTGCTTACCTCAAAAAAAGTACAAATAAATCACTTAATACAATGAGTGTAACATAAATGGTATTTAATATATGATCATTATTACATGTATTATCATTTAGTATATTATTGCTATTTTTATTTCATTATTAAGAAACATCAAAATCATAACTGATTAGAGAAAATTCTAAAAGCATAAGCAGAGAGAAATATCCTCAGTGAGAGATCTGGTTCGGAATGTCAGAAGAATCTAGGAAGAGCTTTATTTGACTCCTAATCCCTGTAGATGTCAGACAGAGCTCTGATTCTTACCCAGGATTCTTCCCTCCCATAGTAGGATTGTCCCTCAGCGACTCCTCCTAGGATGAAGCTCAAAAAATCTCTGGGTTCAAAATCCCCAATGTCCTAGCTTCCTTTCTCTCAGTTTATGGTAGAGAAACTTACTGAACTTGATTGAACTCCCTTACCTTTCTCATCTAAGCTGTCATCTCTATTCATCACTCCGGGCATTTGTTTATGAACTTGCTAATGGGAAAATTCCCAAGTAGAGAAGTAGTTATGAAAATGATAACCATACTTTATCCATGCAAAATCTATGAGAAAAAGCTGCACAAGGATAGGAAATGTCATTGTGTCACCAACCTGTTCTGATGATTAGCAGAATGCTTCTCATACTTAGTAAGTTGTAATTATTTACTAATGTGTTTCTGGCTCACAAAGCAATGGACACTTTCACTGCAGCTACTTGACTGTGGCTTGATTCTGGTATATGTCCTAATTCTCCTTGTTAAACATTCATGGTCCTTTAAGTTTTCTTAGGACATAGTCATCTCTCACTTTCTTAGTCTCTCACCTTCTTCGTCTCTCCCCTCTAGATATTTATCACCCAGACTCATTAAAGGACAAAGATAAAGAGCATTGCACACAATGAAACAAACAAGACAAACAAAACTCCAGAAGTCTTGTCTTCTATCCAGACAGGATGCATCAAACAGTTTTCTCCCTTATTTTCACTTTATTTGTACTGCAATATATTGCATTAGCTTTTTTTCCAGTGTAGAAAACTTTCTTCAAGTATAGAAATCAGATATAGAAATCTTCTCTGTTAATATTGACCCATTTGAGTTTTTCAGCATCAGTAATTTCTTGCCTCCCTCTGCACACCCTGCCAC